>NW_024104303.1:2017000-2289414 GCF_003945595.2 Pipra filicauda
AAGAGAAGAGAAGAGAAGAGGATCAGTTGTTTTAGTAGTAGGAATGAACACTTTTTCTTTGGATCTTTATATGCAAACAAGTGATCCCAAAAGCAGCAAAGGACCATAATCATGAGACCACTCTCATTCAGTAATTAAAATAGACATCACAACATCACAGTACCATTTACACTGTAGCTTCAACACAAGAAATAGTTGCTCAAATGCTGACAGAAGAGACAGAAAACTGGTTTAGATTTGAAAACCAAATACCTGATGTGACATACCTGTTGGGATAAAATAAGGTATCGTTTTGTAGACATATGCAACTATCATGATTCAGGGCTCAACCTCCCTTTGATTGAAATCCCTGGAACATCTTTGCATTTTCCAATGATGTGCCAGAATGGAACACTTGAACTTACTGCAAGGAGAAAGCACAGGAAGTCAGTATTTATAAAGAGGACTTCTTTTCCTATTATTTCAATTTTCATATTGTCTAGGTCTACTGTTAATTGCTTTTTCTCCTGATATCTCTTTCTCTTCAGACAGTACACTCCAGACTGCTATCCTTAATGATTTCTAGGGTAGTCTGGTTAGCAAGAATCATGGGGTGCCAAATGATTATACCATAAAGTATTTCAGTGCTCTGCTCTGTCAAATATTAGTTAGGGTTTGAGCTGTGTCTTCTCATCTACACTTTCCTTCCAGACCCCTCACTTCCCTTATAATCCAGTTCCTATATAATAATTCCCTGGTTTTCAAAATTTCAAAAGGAGGAGTTTCCCAAAGACATGAATAGCAGCCAGAGGCCTGATGGCCATGAATCTCTCCATGGCTCCCCAACACTTAGTTCTTGGAAAAATCTCTCTTTTTTGTGTATTATGTGTACAGCGAGTAATAAAAAGAAACATCACAACGCTGACATGGACTATAAGGACCATGAGCACACACCTTTCTCGTGGAAGTTTTTTGCCTGGTCTCAGAGCCAACACTGACAACGTAACTCTCCAGCCTTGAAGCTATGTGCAGGAAAACTGTGTGTAAGAAAACTGTCTTAGAAGCCTTTGCAGGGACTCCTTGCCTTTCTCCAGGATTTGGTTTTAGGTTGGGCTTTCACACTTGTTTTCTGCCAGAGCTGTATTGCAGCTATGCCCACACTTGGCCAAATATCCTGTTGATCTTAATACTGACCCTGACCTTATGGATTTGACTTCCTGGTTTGACCTTGGACTTGTCTCATTACCCTATATTCATCTGTTTATCCCCACTTTTTGCTGGCCCTATATATATCTATAGACCTGTTATGATTGCCCTCCTCAGGCACTGTAGACTGGGCTCTGTCAGGGGTGGCACTACACTGTCTGCCTTGCTGTCACCCTTATTGTCTCCCTCCCTTGTGGAACACTCTGCCCTTGCTTGCTGACAAGGATACCTTAGGTGTAATGCTGCAGGAAAAATACAAAAACCCCAACCCAAGCAAACTAAATAACCAACACCAAGTTCAGAAGTAAGTATGCAATAAAGCATACTTTTACCCAAAAAGGAAACTGTAAATGCTTAGCTCGAAACCTCACAGAGACAACCCTCTACAGTATCTTTTGTTAAGCTGTTTCTAATTAAAAGTATGGGTTTTTGTAAAGGAGTTACTCTTTACAAACATAAAAGAAACCACTTTCATAGTAAGTAGAAAATTAAGACAGGACAGAATTTGATGTATAGTTGGAACACAGATTTATCACTCTCTTGGGATTATCTGTGGCTTCTACAGTATTTTAAAACGAATAGTGTTACAACTGATTTATTTTCAGTTCCAGGCACACCCATACTTCAAAGTTCTGCTTCAAACTGGCTGTGGTTTTAGGTATTTTTATAACAGGTATATAGGCATTTAGTTTTTTAACACTGATGGGTTTTTGTTAATGCTTGACCATGATCAAGCATTGCTTTGGTTCATAATATCATTCTTTCCCTAGTCATAAAAAGACTAGGCATGACTTCTCCTCATGCCCCAGGTATTTATTCCATTAAGAGGAGATGACCTTTAACTTGTATATATTTGTGTGTATTTGTGTATAAGTTCTCTGTACTTCACTGGGAAGGAAAAACCCACCTTATTAGTGTCTTTATATTCCATGGAAGCTGCTTAAGCTGCTCCATACTTGATGGGAAAATTTAGAGATTCAAGTAACTCATTTGGAAGAACAATACAAAAAATTCTTAGCTCTCCAAGCATGAAGTAGGAAAAATCTCCCACCATTGTCAGACAACGGGGGTATAAAGAACCAGGCTACCTGCAGAGAGGGTAGGTAAACTAGGTATGTTGTATTGGGAAAACCAGGAAAGAAATTGCTCTTAACTCCTGGAGAAAGTGCTGCTTCCCAGGGATCATGGGAGTTCTTCACTTCTCTATTGCAAATAAACACTGTCCTGTAAGGATTGATTTCTATGGACCCTGAAATGAGATGGATGCTGGTGTGTTCTGCATTTAAGCAGAGATGGGTTGCATGAGAACCTGAGTGTCCAGGGTACTGGTGTGCTTTCTGTGCTGGTGAGAAAGGGATACCATTTAAAATGATGTCTTGTGACAAACTCATTAGCACATTGCAGTAACTCATGAGGACTTTTATAGAATGTCTTACATTTTTCTTTATCCCTTTTCATTTGAGCAAAAGGATGCTTTTCATCTCTGGCTTGGCTATTTCTGATACTAGGTAGGACAAGTTTCAAGGCATTCTCTGCATTTCGTGCAGGGCTTATGAAAAGACTATTTTTACCACATGACTATTAGCAACTCTCTCCAGTCCTCCTGCCTCCCTCAGGGTCAAAATCTCCCCTGAAAGTGTGCTCTGATTATGTAAGAGATATAAATTGAAACTCCTTTGGGAAGCTGTGGCTAGCAAAAAGCTGAAGAGAATATTACTTGTGTGGGTTTGGTTAAGCACAAGTGGATCATTCCTTAAATAACTCAGTGTTTATTTTTGTTCCCTCTGAGGGTTTAATAAATACCCAGGGCATAAGTTTCATTCTTAAACCAATTTACACCTTGTTCTGCTTCAATCCCTCCCCCCGTCAAAAGCTCCAGTGAGTGAGCTTTTATGAAACAGCTACATCTCTGTGTATTATGACTGGGATCATAATGACTAGAATCAAAACCTGATCTTTAGAGTCCCACAAAGAGGATTCCCCTGTCTCTTGATGAAGTCTGAGATTACTTTCACTTCCAACCATGAAATGAACATGACCTATCATTAGCAGCACCATTTTACTGCATTACTCTACGTTCACAGCATGTAGCCAGTGGCCCAGACTCTAACCTTCTCAAGAAGCAACACTTCTCACCCTAGTCCTGTCTGCTCGGGAGGCACTTTTGTTTAAAAAGTCATGGTATGTAAGAGAATCATATACTATACTGACACAATATATGCAATATTGTAATGTATGTATTACAACTGTGCACAGAAACTTGGGTTAAGCAGCTTTGGCAAGTCTGCCCAGCAAAATTTTTAAAGGTATAAATGTTATAACCTGAGGAAAAAAAAGAGGGAAAGAAAATTCAGAGTTGTCGGACTTGCATGACCAAAAATTCCACAGGCTATAGGCATTTTAGGAGAATATAAGTAGCAAAAATATTTGTGGTTGAAGAAGCAAAGAGTATCCAGGACCACAAGCAAAGTAAGGAATAGCAGGCAGGATCAAAGACCAGAGCTGAGAGGACAAAGATTTTCATGGCATCACATAGTGAGAAAGTTCTCATGCCTCTGTGTTGAACAAATGTGCTTCACTAGATTTCTGGGATGAGACCTTGATAGAATATAGGCATACTCCAAGTGCTCTGTTCTGCTTTCTCCTCTTTCCTGCTTGAAAACCCTGATTTGAAGTGAAACTAGTTGAGAGAGAATAGATTTGCTGAATGCTGGCCGCTGGTACAACAGAGTCTGAAAAATGGCCTTGTGATTTCGTAAGTACAGGGAGATGGCAATGAAAATTTGCAGAGAATGACACCTGACAGGCAAGCAAGGAAGTAGGTAGAGTTCACTGGCCTTCCTAGCAAAGGATGTCAATCAACAGTTTGGTCTGCTTTAGTTGAGAGGGATGAAAGGACCGTAAAGGAAAAATGAGTCTTGATTCCTAGGAAGGAATGGGGCAGTGCTATTCAGAATTATGATATATATATATTTATTCTTCATTAGATGTAGGAATTGAAAAATGACAGGAGCCAAGCACATCTGGACATACTTTGTGATGCCATTGAGCGCATCTTCTCTGCCTCCTATAAGAACTGCCATCAATATTTGTTATTGCTGCCTTCTGTAGTGAATTCAGTCCCTCATTGTCTTCAAGTTATGCTGAACGAATCCCTTGTCTAAGACCTACAAGAGATAGTGAAAAAGACGCTTGTTGATACAACAGAAGTTTCAGCTCTCAGGGTAAACTGTCAGAATCCGAGCAAGCTTGTATTATTTAAGTGTGTTGTAAGCAGTGTCATGCAAATTATGTTTTCTTATGGGTAAAAGAAATTCTAGTCACACATTTAATCTTGATTTTTCATCTCTGCTTAAAATTCACAACTCTGCCTGTGGTCTGTATTCTTACTGAGGGATTAGTAGAAAGATCCAGATTCACACCAGGGACATTTAGACCTAACAGCAAAAGAACAATGCAAGTTTCTACACAATGCATAGGCAAAAATCAAAATTATAAAGAAATATGATAATGATCATGCATGCTAATCACAGTGGAAACTCTAGTAATGCACCATTTTTAGAGATATAATTCTATCAATTTTCTGCAATAATTTTTTGAAAACCTGAAAACTTTTATTTAGCCAGGCTAAGTATAACTGTTCTTAACATACTCATTTTGTTTCATAGTGTTTTCATTGGCCAAGACGTTGCTCTTCTATAAATATTTACTTCTAGTTCATTCAAGAATACACTTGTTTAACTTCTTTAGTTGTAGCATGGCAGGAATTACAAACATAATTCTGTATATCTGACATTCATTTACTGTTGCTGTAGAACCTCAGTTCTGCCTCGGTGGTGAATCATGTCTCACTCGTTAAAGGAAACAATACTGATTCTTAGAGCCACACAAAGAAATAGCACCAAGAAGGTCAATTCTTTAGAAACGAGTTTTTTATTCTATTTATCACGGTATTGAATGAATGAAAATAGACACAGGGAACAAATTTGTATTACAACAGTAGAAATATAAGATGCAGATAAATCAGAATGAAGAAACTTCTCTGCTTTAATTTCTTTCTATTGGGTCACAAGCCTTGAGTTCTTGTTGGTTGCAGAACTGTTACCTGAATATCTCCCTCCCTACACTACTTCAGGTATTCAGCACACAAAAAAAATATTTCTGGCAACTACCTTCAGAATCATTTCCTACTCCATGAGCTAATCAGTTTTGTCAAAGCTGTCCCAGAATGCATCATTGTACCACTATAAATACTTAATGACTTTCTAAATTCTGTTTTTATTAGTAGTTGGACTTTATTACTCTGCTAAATTATGGTGGAAATAGAGCCTATCACAATTGTCAGGATTAACTGAATTTTCTTTGCAAAATTTGTTTCATTGTCGTTTAAAATTTGATTAAAAGTATCTGTAAAATTCATTTGCCAGTATTTTTCTAACTTTAGCTTAAATGCCTTTTCTTTGAAGAATGTCATATATTTTTCAAACACCTCAGTTTTTGGCTTAGGTCTTCTGAATTTCATTCACAGCTTGTTCTTAAACTGTTTCATTTAAAGCTGAGAAAGAGAGAAAGAAAGAAACACTCTAAAAGTGTCTCTGCTTAATAGATTGTCAGCATCATTTACTCTAAGTGCTATTTTCCACAGAAATTAGGAAAAGCAGTTCTAAGAGATGGGTACTAATGCAAGAGACACTTTCTCTTTAATGGAAAGTGAATTTACAGGGGGTCAAGAAAGTGCTTGGGTATCTCAAAAATGAGGGCAATGTCAGAAACTAGAAGAGGCAGGAAGGTAGTGACCTGATATTATGTACTTTGAAGTTCCTAGGGCATCAGAGTGAAAACAAACAAGGAATGAAACCCTTTGTCGGAGATAAAAACTCACAAATAGCCCATACTCAGCACATTTAATCACAGAAACAACAGTACTTAGAGGGGTTAATAATTTGGCTGCTATTGAAACTGTTATGGTATATTCCAACTCCCTGTAAACACACTCAAGTGATAGTAGTACAGTTTTACTGAATCACTCCTGAGACAATGCCAAAGAGGCAGTTTACATCACTCATGCAGATATTTAACATAAACTTACTTACTATGGTTGCTTAAAATAGGAGACTTTTAAATGCCTGATCCTAATTTAGCACAAGTCGACCTCAATGGTCTTGCAAAGGAAGATACATTTTGTCTGACTATACGGGCTTAACTTTTTTTTTCTAACTGAACAATCCAGGTATTTCAATCCCTAGAGCTGCCATTTAAAAAATTCAAGTCTTAAAAATTCATATCCTAGTCTCATTTGAGGGGTCTGCCACAGTTTATAACTAAGGCAAGTCTTTCAAGGTGGATGGACCAAAACTCGCCAGAGGAAAAAAATAGGGAGGTGGGAAATAACATGTCAGTCCACAGGCTATTCCCATTGGCTCAGGTATTTGAAACTAAAATGCTCTAAGGATGCCATTAACAGTGAAAACCAAAAGGAGATTGATATCCTTATTTGTAAAGTTTTGAATGGTCTGATGGGCTACTTCCAAGACTTTATGTATCTCAAAAATGCAGATGGCATGGTACTCATATAACATTATAGGCAAGCAGATAAAAGGAACAGTTCTAACTCTGCCTTAGACCTGCCATGTGTTAGTGTAACTTGCTTAACTTTGCTCTTTAACTTTCCTATTTTTGAAACAAGGCTGAAAGTTATGACTAAAACACAAACTAGAGATTAGAAAAAAATACTTTACAAAGGTAAAAGTTTGACTGCTGCTGAGCTGTATTAGCTTGTCTGAACTAAGGTGAGATACGTTACATAACTATAAAATGTATTTGCACACTGAAGTTTTAAAATTCATAGGAAAACTTTAGTATTCAAAATAAGTCCTGCAGGAAAATGTTCAGGAAATAAATCCTTACGAATTGTAAAAAATTACTACGTATTTAACTCTCAATTTATTTTTGTAGAAACTATTTTTAACAACACCCTAAGAAATAGTAATGCTATAGAGTAAGAATAAGAATAAATAGGAATCCTCATAGGTGCATGTGTGTGTGCTTATAGATAGTGGCTGCAAGTTGACATTAAATATAATTTAGTACCCAGCACAATCCCCTTGTTTCTTTCCTAAAAAATGAGCTCAAATGCCAGAGATTCTTAGCACAATTTTCAGCTTCTAGGATCTCAATATTGGTTTCAAATCAGGTGTTCCTGCTTCCAACTAGGCTGTGAATAGATGTGAATAGATACCAAGTGTTTGTTCTCATCTATTTTCACTCCTTCTTAGAAGCCAATTCTTAGTGCCTGGGAAACACCCCTGTTTTTTTCCCTACAAGGAATCAAACTGTAGCCTTAGACATTTTCCAGGAGCCCTGTTCAAAAACCTTTCCTCCAAATGTTGTATTATCTTACTAATTTCGTATCAGTTCTGCTTCTTACTTTTTAAGAAGAAATGATACATTGTGAGCCGTGCCGAATTAAGAACAAACTCTCTTCCTTGCATTTTATGGACCTGTCACATCTTTTTGGCTGTCCAGTAATGACTCCAGTAGAGTCACTGTCTCCTTTAAAGATACAAAATAACAAGGCCCCATTATATATTTTTGAAGAAATTAGAAGTTCCTCCATAAAGAACTGACAGTATGAGTTAAGAGCAACTGATCCTGCCTTTCAAATTATGTGACTGGTGTGACTGCTTTTATAGTCTCTTCTATTTTAAAGCAGGTGGCTCCAAATCATAACTCTCTAGAGTATGCAGTTGACTTCGCAGTGCACAAGATAGAGTTTGTCCTCCAAACAGGATACTTTCCTGTTTATAGGGCACTATCATGACATTAAGACGCACCTGCCACCGACTGCTCAGCCACTGCAGTACCTGAATGATGTCTGTGTTCACCCTGTTTCCTTGTTCTGCATATCTGTACATGGAGACAACATTTTAAGAATCTCTTCTTGAAAACTGGCTCTGTGATACGATTCAAGATGGTCTAATATGTATTCAAGGAAAATGTTCAGTAAAAACTGCCCCTTTTTAGGGTCTGTGCTAAAAGATGAGAAATTAGGGTACGAAAATGTTCATTGACTTGTGAGAGATCACATTGCAAGCTAAGAATACGTGGTGAGAGCCACTGTTCAGTCCTTGGGCAGCAAGGCACTTGGTTTGTGCTGAAAGAGATGGAATTCTGCAGAGCTTGAGCACTTGAAAATGAGCAGATTTTGAAGTTTGCTCTTTTGGTCTAGTTAACAGAAGTCCACTGGCTTTCCTGGTATTCCGAATCAACAACACACCTTCAGATCTCACTGATATGTTTAAAATTTGAATACCTTATTGTAGTCCCTTGATACTTTTATTTACTTATTAGAAAAAGTAGAAGGAAATAAAATTTTTACATGGAGGGTTGTAAGAACAGCTGTCAATTAAGCCACTGGAGACTGTCAGATAAAAATTATTTTATTAAAAAATCTAAACAAGGAGCCATGAAACAAATTTTATGTCGCTCTATCAGACATGTGCAAAAATTAAGATAGAATCATATGCATTTGGGGTTTTTTACAGATAATGAGACCATACCACTAAGAAATAAACCCCATCTTCTGTAGGAACTGAGAAATACAAAATATTGAAGAAGCAGGAGTAAGCATAAGGAATATATCTTGGTATCGCCAAACCTCTCAAGATTAAAGCAGAAGAAAACCCCGAACTATCCTACCATAAACACAAATACAAATGCAGTTCTTTCCATTAAATGCAGCTCTTGTAAACTTTTATGAGAAAAGTTTAATAAAAAACACACATCATCTTTGTAGAGCATAAAAAATGAAATTCATGTAATTCACTGATTCTTTAATCAATATGATGCCTATGAGATTGGCAGTAGGAACACTTTAAAGTACTGTTAATGAAAATGTTATGCTATTCACATAATATCCATAGATTCTTAAGAACACTGGGCTGCTCAGAGATCCAGTAGCATTTGCAATTAAATTACTGGGAAGGAAGTGTGCGTCCCATAGCCTTTTTCTTTCACTTACAATGCTGGCTTAGAAGACATATCACATGCCAAAAAATTACGAGATGTGTCAACATCAAAAATTTATTATTAAAGAATTAAGAAAACAAATTATTTGTCTAAACAAAACAAAGTCAGACAAACCAGACTGATATCCAAAGAGCTGCACAAACTCCTGGTAAATTTGTTCCTTGCAAACTAGTTCAAAATTTCTTATTTTCTTACTTCTAAAAGGACAAATAACAGCAAAGAAAAATATTCAGAAACATGTAAAACATTGAACTTTTTACTTCATACATCAGACTTTCCAGGGATTGACTAAGGACCATGTTTTTAAAATCTAGAAACACATGTCAAGAATTTACAAGTCATGTAGCAATCACCCAATTTCCAGGGCTGTTTTTTACTTTGTTTCCTCAGCAGCATTTTTTTTGCTGACAGGATGACAGCTGATATGCTTAAATGTAAACAATGGAGGCTACACCTGATACGAGAGCCAGAACTTGGAGTGTTACTGCTCCCTGTTTCCAGAAGTAAATGGTAGCTGCAGAAATTCGCAATGGCCTTCTGCTGGTTAAAAACTAAAGCCCACTGTTTGTCATAAAATATTTAATTTAAAGTGATCTATAATCATAGGTGATGTTTATATATTCCGATATTGAATTTAGTTTGGTAAAAACAAATATGCAGTTACTTGAAATAACACCACCACTGTATTTATTACTGATGGGAGCCAGTTTTGCTTTCAATGGAGAAGTGTCAGCATCACCAACAACCAGAATGCCTAGAGCTGAGTCTGCAGAGGGGAGATCCCGCAGAAAGAGTGAGATATGATCCGTGTGGCTTCTTTCCTTCCCAGAGCCACTGCATTTCTTCAAGCTAAAAATGAGAACGGCTTGTGGAAAAGGCTTCCACTGGGCTGGAGGAGCTGGGATCTCGACTGCTGCAAAGCAGAGAGGTTAACAGGCAGCCAGCATTCCTTCCAGACGGTTTGTTCAGCTGAACTCGGGAATGGTTTCGCGCCCGGTGGGAACAACCCCTGGGAAGGCGGGGAGGCCGCGGCCCCTCAGCGCGCTCCGCGCTCGCCGCCAGGTGGCGCCGCTCGCCAGCGCACGGGCCTCCCGAGAGCCGGGGAAGATGGCGGCTTGTGGGGGCTCGGCGAGATGGCGGCGGGCACAGCCGTGATCGGAGGGAAGCGGGTGCTGCGGCCTCTGCAGAACGGGCTCTTCGCCGTCGCCTTCCTGATGGCCTCCTCGCCAGGGTGGCACTTGCCCTTCTGGGAAGCTTCAGCTGTCAGGCAGCCGTGCCTGCAGCTGTCCTCCGTCCGACCCGCCCCTTCCACTCTTATCTACAGAGTCCTGACAGCTGCTCGGGCCCCTTCCCTACCTATCGTGCAGGGCAGAGAAGTGCTAATTGCCTGAGTTTCTAAAGGGCTGGGTGAGCTGCAGAGAAGCAAAAAGAGTTACTGAGCAAACCCAGGCAGTGTGGGTGCTCAGTGTGCCCGTGTTCAGCTGGAAGGCTGGCGTGCCTGGGTGATGCCCAAGGCTGCCAGGTCCGCACTCACTGTGGAAAACACCAGACCATCCTTGCTAGCCAAAGCTGCATTTGGTCTTGAGTAGAGGATCAAGGCTAACTGCAAAAGCCCTGGACTTGATTCTGCACTTTCTTTGGTGTTTGCAACATAATTCACAGCATGAGACGTCAGTCTGCGCTCAGATTGCGTAGCTGCATTGGTTATGTGGCTATGTCTGATAGAAAAGTGAAAAACCCATCTTTGTTTTCCTTGTTTGCTTTCTCTGTTGAAAGACAAGCTAACAGAGCTTACACCAGCCAAATGCAAGCTGGTTATTATGCAGTAAAATTTACTCATTAAAAAAAAAAAAAAAAAGAGTTTTAATTTGCCAGAGCTTTCTCAAAACAAACAAACAAACAAACAAAAAAAACAAACAAAAAAAACCAGAGGCCATAGGTTCAGTAGTTCTCTTTTTCATATAGAGTTTTTTGAGAGTTAGCAACTGCAGCACTTTCAGTAGACTAAACTAAATGGAAAAAATACTAAAAATCAGGAACATGCACTTCATGGGAGACAAATATAGTTCCAGTACCAAACATACAGTAACTTATCCCAGATGGTGTTGCTGAAGTGGAGTAACATGACCTTCTTTCATCAGTCTTCACTGACAAGACCAGCCCTCAGGAATCTCTGAGCCAGGAGACCAGGGTGAGGGAATATTGGAAGAAAGACTTTCCCTTGGTCAAGGAGGATTGGGTTAGGGAACGTCTAGGTAAACTTAATATCCATGAGTCCATGGGCCCTAATGGGACACATCCATGAGTGCTGAGGGAGCTGGAGGACACCGTGGCAATGGCTGTTCATGTTCATCTTTGAAAGGTAATGGAGATCATGAGAGGTGCCTGAGGACTGGAAGAAAGCAGATGTCACCCCAGTCTTCTAAAAGGCTCACTCACTTCTGTTCCAGAGTAACAAAGCAGGGCTGTAGGCTGTGGTACAAGGGTGAAGAAGATCAGCACATATGTTAAAGCAGGATTTCACAGCCTGCAGCTGAGCTCCTGAAAGTCTGTAAATCATGACTGCATATACCCTGCTGTTGTATAATACAAGTAAAACCCATGGAAAGCAACTGCATGAAGGTCCTGGGGCTTAATATCAAACCGCAAAGCTTTTCTAGCAGCTAAATAATGCTTAACTAGAACTGAGTTTAAAAGTCTGTTCTGAATGTGCAATTTCTACATTTGTATATTATCTGTTTTGAATGCTGTATAAATAATATACTTCTAATCTCCTAGGAATTTCTAAGTTACATGCTGATTCTATAAGCACTGAGAAATACAGATTAATAGTTAGAGAAGTACTAAGAAAACAATCTTTTCATTATTTGCTGGTAGCTTGTATAAAGTCCCTATATATTTAGGAGAAGCCGATGATTATCAAAAAAGGGGAAAGACCTAAGCAGCTATGAAAACACAGCTGCCATATTGATATTTAGCCATCCACACAACAAATGGTTTCTGACTCTATAGTCCTTCAGCATTACTTGAATTTTATTACAATACAGTCTCAGTTGTTACATAACTTCAGAGATGTGACTAATATGAGTATATTAGGTACAGAACCATGTAGTGCTCCTTGTATTGCACTTTCAAGAGGAGAACAAAGTTAAGGAATTTTCTGTACCAGGTTGAAGCAAAGATTTAATTTGCTGTCTTATGTTTTCTCTTTTGTTAAACCCTGATCACTGGAGCTGTAAGAAGAATGTAAAATACAAGGAACTGCATACTGCATACATTACTAGGCTTGTCCTTGAAAGTCAGCTAACATGCCTGGAATTTAGAGAGTCTGCTGTCTGATTGACTAGTGAAAAGAGAAAGAAACTCTGTTGAGAAATACTTCATTTCTGTATCTTAATAAATGCTGTTGGGAAAAAGTGTAACAGTTCTAAGTGTGATTAAACATTGTACAAAATATCTCATTGTACAGTTTGGTAGAATTAAAGTATGTGACAATACCTTCCCAGTATGTAATTCATGAACATATGAATTTCAGCTAAATTTATTTTATGACTTCTCACTTAAAAAAATGCTGCTTTGAATCTGTTCAAAAAGCTTTTTCAGAAAGTTGATGTTTGATGCTCAGTTGGTCTGTTAATTATGTTTAGAAAATGCCTGCAGTCCCTACATGGATTAGACATTCTATGTGTCCATGGAGATTTATATTTCAACAGTCGTTTGATTCATACATCCAAGTCTAGTTATAAAAAAACCCACAATTAAACTCGGTAAATATGATGCATTTCTTGGGTGTGAGCAGGTTGACAACTTTGTTACGCTAAGTGGTGGGTTACAGTTGCTAGTACGAGCTTTTGCAAGTAGAGCTTTCATGGGCATCCAAGTGAAGTCACACATGGTGTTTTATATGTGCACATGCAAATTTATGGGTCCATCCTCTTTCCTTCTGCAGTTGGTCCACTGCTTGCTCTTCCTTTTCCTACCCTATACCAGGGAGACGGGGAGAGAAAAAATGTCTTGAACTGATAGGCTTATGTGTGACATGACCATCTCCTGAGGCAACAGGAGGATGTGTTTCCTTGAAAACACTGGTTTCTTGAATCCTTTTGTTAACCTGCATCTTTCTATCAAAAATATCCCTTTCCAAGCTTCTGCAATAAATATACAAGAACATAAGAACTCTTGGAGATGGTCTTGTGCAGAGCTAAGGGTTGGACTCAGTGATCTTTGTGGGTCCATTCCAACTCAGTATATTCTGTGATTCTGTGAAAGCTGTACTTGAATGTTTGAATCTAAGAAACAAACCCCTACATTTATAATTATCAAATCCACTCAAACCACTAAGCCCATCCTGTTAAAATCTAGTTTTCCCAGCCCCATTCATGTTTCTTTTCTCTTCTAAACTCAGGGATTTTTCTTTGACCATCAGTGTTACGCCATTTTGAATTCATTGCAAAACTCATCTGGAGAAAATAAGGGTAATGAAGCTGCGCTTAACTGTATAAGAAGGTGTGAAAACTGCATCAATCAGGCAATGAGGTAATGGCCCTCAAGCTTTCTCTGCAGAACTCCAGGACTTGGGAAGCCTTATTAAAGGCCATGTTGAGCATGAGCTGAGCCTTTTTCTCACCTCTGAAGACTGAAATGTAGCATTTAGTGAGGGACGTGCTATGGTGTCATATTCACTTGTCACCCAAAATTGCACTCAGCCTGATTGTGGGAAGTTTCTAGCAGTGCTTTTCGTGCACTCAAGTGAAGAGGCTATTGTTCTTCCTGTGCTGCTATGTCAAGCCTGTCTCCCTAAAAAAGTGAAAACAACATAACAGTTAAACCATTTTATTAAGCCTACTTAAAGTAGCACAGTTAGGTTTACCTACTCTTCACTGGGTCAAGTTAAATCCAGCTGGTGGCTGGTTACTAGTTTTGGGCTCAGTCCTGTATAATATTTTTATTGATGATCTGGATGATGGGACTGAGAGCACCCTCAGTCCCTTTGCAGATGACACCAAGTTGGATGGAAGTGCTCATCTGCTTGAGGGCAGCAAAAATCTGCAGAGGGATCTGGACAGGCTGGATCGATGGGCCAAGGCCAATTGTATGAGGTTCTACAAGGCCAAATGCCAGGTCCTGCACTTGGGCCACAACAACCCCAGGCAGCGCTACAGGCTGGGGGAAGAGCAGCTAGAAAGCTGCCCAGCAGAAAAGGACCTGGGGGTGCTGGTTGACAGTGGCTGAACATGAGCCAGCAGTGGGACCAGGTGGCCAAGAAGGCCAATGGCATCTTGGCTTGGATCAGAAACAGTGTGGCCAGCAGGACCAGGGCAGTGATTGTGCCCCTGTACTCAGCACTGGTGAGGTTGCACCTTGAGTTCTGTGCACAGTTCTGGGTCGCTTACTACAAGAAAGACGCTGAGATGCTGGAGCGTGTCCGGAGAAGCACAACGAAACTGGTGAAGGCTGTACAGAGTAAGTCCTATGAGGAGCAGCTAGGGGAGGTGAGGATTTTTAGCCTGGAGAAAAGGAGGCTCAGGGGAGTCCTTATCACTCTACAGCTACCTGAAAGAAGGTGGAGGTTGGTCTCTTGTCCCTGGTGACAAGTAATAGGACAACAGGAAATGGCCTCAGGTCACATCGGGGGAGGATTAGATTGCATATTTGGAAAGGTTTCTTCACTGAAAAGGTAGTCAAGCATTGGAAAAGGCTTGGAACAGGAAAGTGGCTGAGTCACTATGCCTAGAGGTATGTCAAAGACATGTATATGTGGCTCTTCAGGGTTTATTGGAGAAGATGACACTAGTAGGTTAAATTGGACTCAATGACCTTACAGATCTTTTCTAAGCTTGACGAATCTGTGACTGTATAAAAAGAGTGAGAGATAGAAGTTAAACTAGTGTCTGAGTTAGAGGGTGTATTAGGATATAGCAAGCAAAATGGACCACTAGGTACTTAATTTAAAACTACAGGGATTCAAATGCTTGGGCTAACAAAGACAGCAGGGTGCACTTACACGAAAACATTCATAATCAGATTTTCCAAGACTTACTGTGTATTGACAAACTGTGCCAAAAGAATGAATTGTAAACATGAAAACATCTGGTCTCCTGTTTGAATGATGTTTAATATGTGGAATTTATAATCCTGAAAATTGGTTAAATGAGGAAGAAATATAGTTTATTTTGTTGCTTATTCAGTTAAATAAAAACCTAATCCTTGTCTGAGAAAGGTGTGACTCCTTTAGCTGTAAAAAAGAAAGGAATAAAACACAGATTGGTAAAGTGAGTGTAACAGAGTTTTGAGTGTTAACCTTTTTCCTGCAATGAACCTAAGAGTTATTGTGTTCTTTCTTATGGAAATAAATTGGAACACTGTATGTGACTGAGCTGAGTCAAACATGAGCAAGTGTGCAAGTGCTTCTTAAAAAAATCTGAGGAGATAGAGGTGGATATTTCAAGCTCTAAAAAGTCTTGTCTTGTAAACTGTGCTCTCCCATTGTGCTCTAACTCAACAGAACCATCCAGTTTTACACTCTTTTGCCAGGCAGAATAAAGTGATAATTACTTCTGGTTTTTTCTCTGGTTTGGTGTAAGGCCGAGATATTTTAGAATTTGACAACTTCTGTTAAGACAGGAGCATCAGTGAAGTTTATAGGGTTTATTCTTGTGAGTTTTGCAATTTTATTTGCATTGCTGATTCAGTAAAGATTCCAGTTGAGTGAAGTATGTGTTTACATTTATGAATAAGCTGCATTGAGAGGTTAGAATTTCAAACTAATACATTCTTGGAAGGTTTACTTTGGGATAGACATCTAAAACACCAAAATTTGGGGGCAAAGTTGTTAGAAATAAACCAAAGGAAATTTATTGCAAAAGCCCATTATGCTGATAATGGCCTGCAGAAGCATGTACAGTCGTGTTGTTGATTGGTGAAGCCTGGCTCGGGTCTGTAGCAACCAAAAGATGATTCTGTGGTTCGATGGAGAAGTCCCTATCACGAAACCCTAGAATCTGCCACTTCAGTTACCCACTATAACAGAGAGGGCAAAGCATCACTTTGAATGAGCTGCTTTCCCACAGTCCCAGGTCAGAGTGGCAGCACAGACATCAGAGGAAGTTCAGTCTTCTGTGGATCATGTTCATGCATGCCCAAGACTGTTCAACCCAAATTTGGTTAGGACCAAAGGAAAGCTCTTTTTCAGAGTTACTATTGCTAACGTGTTTCTCCAAGAGCCTTTCCCTATGCCCTGTCCATACATTATTCTACTGACTCCTGGATTTCTGCTGCAAAGCCATGTGGTTTGGCCAGCTGTGTTCCCTGCTTAACATTGCAACTCTATGCTAATGTTTAAGTCCTTCATAAACAAGGCTATGTCTGTTCCTTTCTCTTCCCTCTACACCCCTCCTAGTCCCCTCAGAAAATATAGTTTTCTTGTTCTTTTGATTGCTCCTTTATCTGAAGAGGGTAGGCTTTTGATTGCTTCTTGTAACGGAAGGGAGCTATTGTATGTCAAATGTTTTCTTGACTCTTCTCTTGACTCTATAAGTGGAGATTTTTCAGGTGACATTTACAGGCTAAGTGGGCTTCAAAGAGGTGGAAAAAATCTTGCAGGTTTTTTTGTCACCACATCCCCAAAAAGGGTGAATGTGTAGAGCTTTCTCCTGCAGTTTTCTTAAACACCTCCAAGGTTCAGCTGTCCACATGGTAATCCCTGAGTCCTTGGATTTCTTTAAGCCATTGATACTGGCTCCCCTCAAGTTTATTTTCTGTATTTTGCCCTTGCTACGTAAAATTCTTTTTCTCTTATTTCGCTGCATGATTGGTTTTCTGTGACTGTGAAGGTGTTGTTTGCATCAGTCAACTGCTGCAGATTAAGAAAAACTGTTTTGCCACAACAGTATGTGTTCTGTGACAAATAATGGACTAAAACATTTTTCCTATTCTTACTTATACTTCAGAGCTTTTCTTAGAATATTAATTACAATATATACGTAGGCCTAAGATAATCCACTCCTCATAGCCTAGTATCAAGAATAAAGTTCAGGAATTGTGTTGTCTTGTGTTGAATACTTTCTAATGTAAACAATAAAATGGAGTATGGTGTAAGTGTGAGCAAAGGATAGGACTACCAGCTCAATAAATCCTCTAACTCCGAGAGACACTACTGCAGAAAACTTGATATCCTGGTATGGGAAACTGGACAGAACCAGAGGGAGTTGTGTGTCTCTCAAGTGAGCTCTGTCTAGCTCTTGGTAGAACATAGAATAGAATCATAGAATCGATTGGGTTGGAAAAGACCTCCGAGATCATCGAGTCCAACCCTTGGTCCAAATCCAGTCCATTTACTACATCATGGCACTCAGTGCCACGTCCAATCTGCGTTTAAAAATCTCCAGGGATGGTGAATCCACCACCTCTCTGGGCAGCCCATTCCAATGCCTGATTACTCTCTCTGTAAAGAATTTTCTCCTGATATCCAACTTAAATTTCCCCTGGCGTAGCTTAAGCCCGTGCCCCCTTGTCCTATTGCTGAGTGCCTGAGAGAAGAGACCAACCCCCACCTGGCTAGAACTTCCCTTCAGGTAGTTATAGACGGTGATGAGGTCACCTCTGAGCCTCCTCTTCTCCAGGCTAAACAACCCCAGCTCCCTCAGCCTCTCCCCATAGGACTTATGCTCCAGTCCCTTCACCAGCCTTGTTGCTCTTCTCTGGACCCGCTCCAGCACCTCAATATCCTTCCTGAACTGAGGGGCCCAGAACTGAACACAATACTCAAGGTGTGGCCTCACCAACGCAGAGTACAGGGGAAGGATCACTTCCCTGCTCCTGCTGGCCACGCTATTTTTGATACAGGACAAGATCCCATTGGCCTTCTTGGCCACCTGGGCACACTGTTGGCTCATGTTGAGCTTCCTGTCAATTAGTACCCCCAGGTCCCTTTCTACCTGGCTGCTTTCCAGCCACTCTGTGCCCAGCCTGTAGCACTGCAGGGGGTTGTTGTGGCCAAAGTGCAGGACCCGGCACTTGGCTTTATTGAACTTCATCCCATTGGAATCAGCCCATCTCTCAAGTCTATCCAGATCCCTCTGCAGAGCCCTCCTGCCTTCCAGCAGGTCGACACTCCCTCCCAATTTGGTGTCATCAGCAAATTTGCTGATGATGGACTCAATCCCCTCATCTAAATCATCAATAAAGATATTAAACAGGACTGGACCCAACACAGACCCCTGGGGAACACCACTGGTGACCGGCCGCCAGCTGGATGCAGCTCCATTCACCAGCACTCTCTGGGCCCGACCCTCCAGCCAGCTCCTAATCCAGGAGAGGGTACACTTGTCCAAGCCATGGGCTACCAGCTTTTCCAGGAGTATATTATGGGAGACAGTGTCAAAGGCCTTGCTGAAGTCTAGATAGACCACATCCACAGCCTTCCCCTCATCCACCAGGTGGGTCACCTGATCGTAAAAAGAGATCAGGTTGGTCAGACAGGACCTACCCCTCCTAAACCCATGCTGGCTGGGTGTAATCCCTTGTCCATCCTGAAGGTGCTGTGTGATTGCACTCAGGATGATCTGCTCCATAACCCTGCCAGGCACCGAGGTCAGGCTGACAGGCCTGTAGTTGCCAGGGTCCTGCTTGCAGCCTTTTTGTGGATTGGGGTGACATTCGCCAACCTCCAATCATCTGCACTGAAATGCTCCTGCATCTTTTTGTTTCTTGCTGAAACAAATGGCCTTATTGAGTACCAACCTGAATCAAGAAGAGTTGAAACAAAACTTTTTGCATTCTTTTTAGAAATAAATCACAGTCTTTACTGTGGTCTTAGTTGACACAATGTGAGAGATGCATCAAAGATCTGTTTCAAAGTGAAACACTTACTGAAACAAACCCAAACCAATGAATGAACCAACCAAGAAATATCACAAAAAAAACCCCAAGCATGACATCTTTTAAAAACCACTGGAGGCCAGTATTGTCTTATTATGTCAGTATCATTTCACTGCATTTCTCTCATGTATGAATTGTTGTTATTTACCCTTAGCAATGACAAAAGTTCTTCCAAATAGTTTGCCCTTTGCATCTGAAAAAGATGCATACTACTGAGCTGGGAGACCCTTTATGTTTACTTTACTTGCACATCTGGAGCCATCGGGAGGTCCCCCTTTTAACCCCCCTGTTTCTATGATGTCTTAATAACAAGCATCTCGAATGACTGTTAATGCCTCAGGCACTGCTTTCCCTCGCTGTACACCCTGAGAGTGATGCTCCCACTCAGCAACAGGGATTCCTGCAGCCAGGTAGAGCAGGATGGTCAGGCTGGCCTCCTACCATCTCAGTACCCAGTACCCAAAGCAAAATGCCTACCTGGCTGCACCTTGGCTGCTATGAGGTACTTGAGAGATAGACTTATACTGCTTGTTGTTGCCTATTGTTTGCTTTTCCTTCGTCTACCACAGCTTGTACCGAATCAACGCTTGTACTACATAATGTTACAATTCAACATTGATGCGGGGCTTTTTAAACCCATGTGACATAGCGACTGTAAAATGGTATCACAAATGAAGTTCTTGTGACATGAAGTTGGTAACATATCTTTGGCTCTGTCTTGAGAATGATGTTTAAAGGTTTCAGTGCTGTATTCAGTGTTGTATTTTTCCAAATGTTATCAGTCTTTCCAGGAAAAAGCTCTACTAGTTTATTAACCAGGGGAGTGGATTCAGTGAGGTAGGTCTGTGTCTCACAGTTTAGCTGGTCTATATGTCATTCTTCTGGATAGTTTTTCATTTAGTTCTTGCATAACTATGTTGTTGATGTTGGGCATATTGAAGTTTTGATGAAAACAGTTGAGCTAGGTAATCAAGGAAATCCTAGAGAAACTGGATACCTGCATTTGCAGTTAGTAATTAATTTGATTAGTGACAGCACATTTAAGGGATCAATAGCAGGGTTTTTTTGCTTATAGACACCAAGGTGTAACTAATGTGTTCAGTGACTCCAGGAATGTGATAAGCTTGTTTATCAATATTCAAAAGCTCAAAACAATCCATGTCTAGACCTAACTAAATTTTCGCTTTGCAAAAACTCCAAGTTGCCAGATCTTTTCTACAGGGCAGTTTAGTATGTATGCTGTAAATATCTAGAACACCCTAAAAATATGGTGTTAATAATTGATAGATTTTTTTCTGTGGCACCATGCTATGCAATGCAATAGTATGAAGATAAATTTCGCAAGAAAATTTTGGTTTAGAATCACAGCTTTTCTAATTCTAAGTGTAAATCATTAATTTATTCCCTCATTGCTGAATTCCTCTATTTCACAAAATTTGCATTCTCATTCCTCTGTAGAAATTTTAGTTCATTCCACTGTGACTGTTTGCTATTTGATATTAAATTATGATCTTATTTCTGGGTAAAATTTAAGAAGATAGTTCCCATGGTGGATTAAGTCATGCCATTATGGAAGAAAGTTCCTATATTTAGAAGGAAGTTAGTGCAAAGTACAGCAGAGTAGAGAGACAAATGCTTAGTAACTCAAGCACACTTAAGGATGCAACTCCTTTACTGTTACTGTAAAGGAGTTCATGAAGAAATTTATTGCCTTTTTTTTTTAATTTGTGGTCAAAATATTTATTCATTACTTATTTTATGGTTTCCACCCCCTAAAATTCATTATTCAAATGTGTCTACTATCATGTCTGTGTTACAGACATTTTCCATGGTAGTCCTCTGTACACATCTGAAAGGACAGAACCTGTGTTCATGTGGATTACTGCAGAGATGGTGAAACGCAGATTTTGAGTTTTTAAACTGAATCATTTTCCTCTCCCTCAGCCAGTGTAATGTCCTGTCTGACTCCCATTTATGATATTTCAGTTTCCAGTGCTGTAGCAGTCTTTTGCCACCTCATCTTGGAAATCAGATTTGACTCTTGACACTTGCCCGCAATCTGCTTCTAGTGGCTTGTCACAGAATCACAAAGTGGGTAAGGTCGGAAGGGACCACAGTGGGTCATCTGGTCCAAACTCCCTGCTCAAGCAGGGTCTCCCTAGAGCACATTGCACAGGATTGCATCCAGTGAAGGAGACTCCAAATAGGAGTCTCATCTTCCCTCGCCACTCATAGCAGAATGCTTTAATCTCTTCCCCAAGTGCAGGCCTACATGCCAAACGTATCTTCCGTGATGGCTCCCTGCCCAGGTCCCATATGGCAGAACAGTTGCTTTCCAAGCTGTTGCCCAGGAGCACCTGCAGAAATAGCACAGCTTCTTTAAGTGATGGTGGGAGGGCCTGGAAATGTGGCCCCATGCTTGGGATGATCAGACTTGCTGAGTGCAATGCACCAGTGCTTCCTGTAGAAATGTGCCACCTGCTTCCTGCTCTGGCATGCCACTCCCATGGCATGGGCTGGGGTGTTAATGTCAGAGGCATGACAGAGAACTCACACAGCAGCTCCTGCCCTGTGCTGGATGGGACGAAGAGAGGACTATCTGGGTTCATTTTCAGCTTGTATCACAGGACTGCTGGGCAAGAGGCAGCAGTGTTCAGTTGTCACAGAGCAGTGATCCCTAATTCCCCAGTCATGGCCTCATGCTGAAGTGTATCCAGAGAACATTTAAAATTGAACTTATGGATGACATTGAGAGCCAGATAGCAACACTGGCTCAGGAAAGACCTAAAGAGTGGTCTTGAAGTTGATCTTAAAGATCTAGTCTCCTGTCCACAGGAGGTAATAGAACTTAGATGTGTATGCAGAGGTTATTGTCCAAATGCAAAAGCATGAGCAGCTGTAAAACTGGGTCAGTGAGACAGGAAATGAACACTAAGACTTTTTTTTTCCCTCCTGCAAAGTGGAAAAATAGCAGCCCAAAAGTATATTTGCACAAGTCTCAACCATGCTAAAATTCCTCTGGTGTCTATGCAGATGTTACTCTTTATATTTTTAGTAGCATTTTTATTTCTTAATTTGCTTTGCAAAACTGCATCAACTGAAAGAAGGAATAGGTCTGTTCTTTTTATTATCACTGTAACCTAAAGAGATCACGGAGAAAAAACTGCAGGCCAATTTAGTGTATAAGATAAGATAAAAAGAGCAGGTCGTTTAATCAGGCCCTCAGGCCCAGGGGAATACACACAACGCACCTCGGCAATGGTTCTACAATTTTATAATAAGGTTTGTCCAATCCCAGATCTATCCACCCCCTAGTTCTACCCAGTTCTGCCCTCTGACACGACCCTTTGGGAACTAGGTCTGGAGTCTTTGGGACCCCTTCTTCCTCATCTTCGTCTTCTTCTCAGCACATACAGTCCTTAGAGCTCCTCCAAAGCTCTGGGCTAGAAGGTCACTTTTATTTGTTGTGGTATCTCGTTGTTCAGGCCTAGAGTGCGATGTTCTTAAACAGAGGTGTTTTTCTACAATTCTACCTTGAAAAGAAGACTAAACACGCTAAATGAATTTAGAGAGGTTTGATATGAACTAGGGTAATAGGGTTGGGTATGTGCAAACTACTGTGCTAAAAGGGTGGCAATTTATACCGCTACATTAAAATCTACATTTACTACACAACTGCTTCTAAAATCTACAAAAAGCTAAAAAATACAAAAAACCTCTGAGGCATCATCATATACAGTAAGTGTGCTTTACTTTTATGTTAGACTTTTTTGTTGGATAAAGTTCCTAATGGGCAATCTCTCTTCCACTTCTCTGACCTCTGTCACCTCTGTCATGTTGTAAACATGAATCTGTGTTAAACATCAGCTTTAATTCTTTGGCCCCTTGACTATTCAGAAGTGCAAGTATTTTACACAGAACTGTCTGGATAATTTGTTAGTCCAAAAATTACTCAAAACTGATCTGCTTGCTCTTTCAGATGGGGAAAGTTTGTCTTAAAAGAATTTTCCCTTTGTCTCATAAAAGTCACAAGCTGTTGTTGTAAAATCAAAGTTGTCCTAGATAAAACCTATTTGGGCTTTAGGCTGCTTAATTTTCTGAAATGTCTACTTTCATTGACACAACCAGTATAGCTAGTAGGGGTTATTCTGTTGGTAATCTATGGGCCCTAGAAATGTCTCACAGTTATAATAGCTTTCGTTTCTTTTTGTCCCTTCTCTGCAATTTATGCTGTATAGTCTCCTGTTTTCCTAGTATTTAAAAAATATATCCTTGAAGTTTGCCTTCAAATGATAAAAAGTAAGAAATTAAGACTTAAGAGAGAAATTTGGAGTTAATTTGCTTTCTGGCACCTAAAGGCCAAAGAGCAACAGGACTTCACTGGGAGACCATATGGTAAAGCTCTCGGCTTGCCTCATTACCTCTTTCTCAGTAATCTCTGCATTTGCAGTGAATCAAGACACTAAAAAGTATTCATAGCCTACAGCATATTGAGGCCAATATATTGGGAAGGAGATTGCCCCATCCTTACACCCATGGCATAATTAATGTGACTCAAGCAGTGGTGAATTTCCTCTGTGTTCTTCCCTGCTGGACCACAGATTTGGAAGCCTGCTTTGATTGACAACTTAGTCCAATGCTCTGAGATAAACCCCAAGCTTTAACTTTGCTTGGAGAGCAAGGATGTGTTAGGAAGCCCAGTTCAAGGTACTGGAGAAGACAGAGGAACTGGACCTGTTTCCAGAGGGAAGTTTCTTTGTCCTCAGCCTTAGCATAGGCTGAAAAGGTAAATCTGAATAGGTGAGAGTGGAATTGAGAACTCAGTAGTGACACTGCCACATGTTGTGCAAACTGCTGGTAACTTGCACTTAATTAGCAGGCTATGCATGATCAGGCATCTAACACTTTCTCATTTCCTAAACTTCTGGAGGACAGGATCTTGTAAGAAGTAGTGATTTGTAGGAGTCCCAGTCCTGTTTTCTCCCTCCTGCCTCTCAGATATGTTTTTCTCACAAGGTTCCCATAATATATGAAGAGGGAAGGTCTTTGCGACCCCAAGATAAACTGATTACAGGTTTGTGGGTTGCAAATGTAATGTACTATTTCATCCATCCAAGGCTGTTCCCACACATTTATGAGTCCTTTTCATGTCTTAAGGAAAGAGGAGCAAAAAGAAGTGATTTCTCATCCAGTAAAGATATCCTGGAGGTGTTGTTTACCCAAACCCAAGTCATCACAAGGAACTCACAGTAACTTGCACTGGATTAGTAATTTTCAGTCTCTTCACCAGTTCCTGTAGTCACACTTCAGCCAAATATGTAAAGAGTTACTTGATTTTAAGTTTCTGAAGATTTTCTCAGATTCTTTGGTTAACATTACTTTTTTTTTTTCCCTCAGAGCATTTCAAGCTGGAATTTTCACTAGAAAAGCTTAATGGTGTTTCTCATATTCCTACAAGTGCAAATTTTTGGCTGACAACTGAAGAAGTGCCTTTTCTTTCCTTCCCTCATTGTATCATGGTTGGGAACCGGGATGAAGAGTTGCACATGTACCCAGTCCATGGGTACTAGGATTGGCCCCAGTGTTCCATAGAGATTAGAAGGGGAGAGATCTATAAATTAATATATTTCTTCAATTAAAAAAAATCTGGAATAGTCTGACATTCTTAAACAACTGTCTGTGAAACAGTGTAGTACAGGCCTGGTCAGTCCATGTCCTTTTGAGGGTATGTAGCACCTTAGCTGTTTCTTTACATAAGGCAGACAAATCAGTGTCATCCTGCCTTTAAAGATAATAGTGGAGAGGGAGGCTTCACACTGTGACCTGTGGGTGCTGTCAGAGAAGGAGTGAAATCACTGGCTCTTCAAACTCTTTATTAAATGCACTCTTGGCTCATATACCCTGTTGCAGACTCCAGCCATTAGTGACCTAAAAAGAACCGAAAATATTTCTTTAGATAATGTTGGTTGGAATGATCCTGTGCTGCTGAAAAGTTATGTGGCAAAACTTTAACGTGCAGGATCCTGATTTGTAGCAATCACAGCCATTACACAGTAGGGTACTGTTAGGCTGCAGAAAGTGCTGTTGTCCCCTCTCTTGTGTTAGTGGTCTTAAAAAGGATGAAGCAGGAGAAGGTCTATTTCAAGCGTATAGGAGAAATTAGAACACTTCCTGTTGAATTTGGGAAAGCAAAGTGTTCCAGCTTTTATCCCGTGAGGTTGTAATTCTGTTGATACTGATGTCAAGTGAGTGCCAATGAGTGGGGCTGCTGGAGCCAAAAGCACAGCATGTGAATGCTTGTATGCTGTCTGGCCAGAGGACTCTTCACCTTAAAGACGTGGTGTGTTTTACATGCTGTAGGTGTTAGTATGTTTGAGCCCGGTTAACAGTCCTGAGTAAGGGAAGTCTACAGAAAAGACAAGTCTTTATAGTCTGCATCAACACCATCCTAAAATAAAATGCTCACAAATTTATTATTTCATTCCTCAGCAAGATACTTTTCATGGAATTTGAAAATTCCAGTGACTCACTGGTGACTTACTCACAAGGCTGAAGTCAAACTAGTTGAAAAATTTCTTCTTCATAAAAGGCTTCAATGGAAGCTGTATTTAACTGAAACTGCTCACAGCAGTGAGGAAATTGTATATATAATTTTTGAGAAGAAGAATTTGATTTTAAGCTAACTTTCTTTCTATATGAATTAATATTGCGTGACCTGTGAGAAACAGCTAAGGACTCTTGCTTTGCCTAGTTTAGAAAAACCAGAGGCTAAGGGAGGACCTCATTGCTCTCTGTAGCTTTCTGAGGGGAGAAAGGGTAGAGGGAGGTGCTGAACTCTTCTCCCTGGTACACAATGACAGAATGCATTGAAATGGATTAAAGCTTCACCAGAGGAAGTTTAGACTTGATATTAGGAAGCATTTCTTTACTCAGAGGGTGGCCAAACACTGGAACAGGCTTCCTGGAGAGGTGCTTGATGTCCCAAACATGTAAGTGTCTAAGAGACATTTGGACAATACACTTAACAACATTCTTTAGCTTTTTGTCAGCCCTGAAGGGTTCAGGCAGTTGGACTGGATGATTGTTGTTATGTCTCTTCCAAGTGGAATGATTCTATTCTATTCTATTCTATTCTATTCTATTCTATTCTATTCTATTCTATTCTAGTATTTTGTTAATTTTTTTTTAATATATCTGACTTGCTTTTTGATAAGGCTCTGAACATTAGTTTTTCTCATTCCTTGAGGCCGATGGCAAATTTCCTACTGATTCACTGTTGAATAGTAACAGATCTACTGTGGTTAATGCTATGTAGTAAACAATTTTCAAAATTGATCAATATGAAGATGAGAATATCAAAGATAATTTTTTTATTACCTTAGCAGTGAGTTCTTCTGGCTGTCCTAATTACCAGTTCTCGTATTTCCAGAAGCTGTGAAGCTACAAAGTTCTCTGCATTTTACTTCATCTTTACAGATTTACTATTAGAATTCAGAATATTCTCCCTTGTGTAAATATTTTAATATTTTAAAAAAAAATATTTTTAAAAAAATTGGCCTTGCAAAGCTTTGAACAGATGCCCTTAGAGCTCTTAGTGGCTGCTAGCTTAACATTGTTTTGGCTGTTGAGGACGTGCAACCTAATTAAGAGGTGAGTTTTCCAAATCTGCTCTGGCTAATAGAATACCATGATTTTTGTATTGAACTTTTCCCTACCACTCAGAGAAAGATCCTCTTTGAGCACAAGTGCTTAAAAATAAACACTGCCGTCCTCATTGTCCAAACAATGAGACCTTATACAATTTTAAATAGAATGGATTATTTCCCTTCTGTGAAAGAAAATACCATTTTTGCTGTTTACAAAAAATTGATTTTCAGATATGGGATAAACATGGTGAACAGATACTTATTACTGATCAAAGTCTCATTGGCTTAGTATGATCAGCAAGGTTATTCTGAGAGTTTGTGCAAGTGAGAAAGCCTGTCCTATCACCTGATAGAGTCATTCTTAATCAGAGACAGATGACAACTTTTCAGCCTTGGGAACAAAGCTTTGCTGGCTATGGATGAAAAACAAGATTATTTTAGCCTCAGGAAGAAAACAAAAGGATAAAAAAAGTCAGGACATAAACAGGAAGAAGGGCAAATATCTGGAGAGTAAGGCTTACCATTTTTTTAGGGTTTAGGGGCTGCAACAGATGCCAGCATACAAAATCCACCCCCTACCTCAGGTCTCTGATATCAGCATATCAGTGAGTAGAGCCACAGCCTCTTTGAATATTCCAGTACTCTAAGCCTGAATCTTGCTGTGCCTCTGTTTAAAACTACCACTGTTGGACCAATTCAGAAGATTATGAAAGTAAAACGTTCTTTTGAAATCAATACGGCTACCATGGCTTACCCTGGATGAATATTTGATTTTATGTGTCTGTGTTTAGTCCCAACATATATTATATTATTACATGACACATAAAATTATCCTTGAAATTTAAGACTACCTAAATAGATGACAGTTCTGTCTCCCCTCCAGTAGAGCCAACTGTATTAAAATCCAAATAAAAACCTGTAGTTTGGCTTTCTTGCAGTTTCAAGTCATGAGAGTGCCTGTAAAAGCTGAACATTTATCCTTCAGCATGAAGAATAATTGTTTATTGGTACCTGAAGTACATGGTTATAGACTGGTGCTTGACCCTTGATATACTAAGAAAAATATCTTTTGTCAACAACAGAAAGACTTAAGGCACTGCTATGTTTACAAAAGAGAAACACAGGTGACTAGCATGATTTAATCCCTACTGTTACAGGCAGAGGTGTTTTCCCATTGATACCATTAAGTGTTGTAAGTTAGACCCTCACAGAGATGCACATAAACAAGCAGAATTTTCCAAATGAGCCACAATTGTTAAAAGAAGCAGGCATGTCTGGCCTCTTCTGGAAATGTGTCTGAACCACTCGCCACAACAAACAGCCAAGATGGTTTAAGCAGTGCTTCCATCCACTGAAGTAAAATATTTCAAGTGTGGCTTGAAAAGTGCCACATGGCTTAAGTGATAATGTACTTAGGATCTAGATTGGGGACTATCACATGCCTTTACTCAAGGTACTTAATTTATTCAACCTGTTGCCAGTACTGAAGCAGATTTAAAAGGCTTTCACTTTACCTCATGATCAATTTTCTGCTAATTAATCCAGAAAACAGCCTGAGGGGGTGTAATAAAAATAATTTATTTGTTATGAATTTGAGTTTTGCAGAAGTCGCATCCTTTTTCATGTTCCTCTTCATGGATGTAGCTAGGGAATATTCATAGATGGCTTTAGAGAAATGTCCAACATGTTTGCTCACAAATGAACTTTTTGTAAAGCAAAGCAAAATTTTTAGAAAGGATTGAATCTAAACTTATTTGAAAGGAGTCTGTAACTAGTCAAATAAGAGAGAAGAGAGAACTGAAGCTGAGGAAAAAAGGGGAACAACACAGGGACAAATGCAGACTGTTTTTACCTCTTTGGTTAGGGGGGATCAATACCAACACTTCTGTGTTGGCACTGCTTTTGTGTCGTTTTCTGTCTGTTCACCATGCCCCTGAGAAGAGGCCCATGTAATTACAGAAGGAAATTAATACTAGAAAATTCTAGAGTTCTTAATGTTTATATTAATGACCGTATAGCTAGGTCCCTTCCTAGATGCTCAATAGCGTTCAACAGAAACCTTTTCTATGAGAAAAGGAAAAATGCACCTTTTTTTTTCCTTTACGAGTACTTTATCAGTGCATATGTTTTTAATGCCCTTCACAGTGGTAGCAAACATTATTCATTGTGAAGAGTGCTTGTTTTCCTTCAGTGTGGAAAATATTGATCTGACCTTAAAAATACCAGATTTAGTGTAGGCAAAGGCAAACAATGAGACAATGTCTTTGTCCCTTGGTATTAAAATATGACTCCAAATTGAGAGGAATAATAACTTTTTTTTTCTGAAAATGTGTCCTGTTTATTCAGAAAAATAGGTTTGTTTTCTTATCTTCTAGGTCTCTGTACAATAATATATTTCTAAAAAGTCATGTAGCAACTTCCTAAGTGAATCAGTTGCTTTGAAGATTCAAAGAGAAATGCATTTCTGGTGGCATTGCCTATGAATACACTGATTAGCAGTTCTTACTGCATGCTGAGGGGAGTGTTCTTCTTTGTTCTGAATACCATTATTTTCCTCCTTTCAAGGAGCCCCTTTTGTGTTAATTTAAAATGGCTATTTGATGGCTGATGTCATGGTAAATGCCCCACAGCCATTCAGCCAATTGTGCATCCACCTTTGAATAAAACTGATTGGGATGTGGATAGTAGTTCTTCAGTACGTGTATAACTGTGTCTGCGGTTATTCAGTGGAGAAAGAATAATTTGAATAAATCAGCACTGATGAAAAGAAAGGATACCTTATTCAGTGCTGAAGATCACGTTCTCCTGCTAATCAGATTAATTTCCACTTCCTTTAATCACAAATCATAAAATGCTTTGAGTTGGCAAGGACCTTAAAGATCATCTGTTGCAAACCTGTGGCCGTGGGCAGGGTTGCCACTAACTAGATCAGATTGAACCTGGCCTTTAAAATTGTTTAATTCTACATAAGAGTGCCATAAAGGAAAGCACCTGAACTTACTAAATGCTAACTTCAAACTACTAAAACAGAAGAACAACACCACCCCCAAATACTGACATTCAGAGAACAGTGTAAGCACTAACCTGTAGGACTGGAAGTACTCAGGTGAAACTGTAATTCATCAGTTGGTCCTGTTCTTCTGTTTCATGTTCAAGGACTTACATCCATGCAGATTTAGTTGAATAATCTGTTGCTGTTGAGTTACCTAAATGAATTATGAGGATCCAAGATTACGCTTTCTAGTGTATCAGACAAAGTGTGACATCTGGGACACTGAAACATCAGCACTGTATAGAATGTCACGGAAGTCTGATCTTCCAAGTAATTTGATCACAAAAGAATGTCTATTAAAGATATTGGACTCTGTTTTGCTTTTTTATTTAATCTTGCTACTTTAATAATGTGCTCTTGGATAACCAGTGTTTATTGCTATTCAGGAGTATATTTGTCCCTAGAAATATCACTTTAATATTGAGGAGACAGCAATTTTGTAGTTTTCGTGCTGCAATGTTTGGGAGACACTGTGTACTCTTAAGAACCCAACTTCTCTTTCAGAACTCAGTTTCCATGTTCCATACCCATGTTTTCTGCTTCATCCAAGGGTTGTGGCTATTTAACTATTCCCCTACACGTTGTTAAAGAGGCCTGATATCAAGTGATGTAAAAGAAGATAACTTTTCCTTATCATTCAGAGAGTGAAGATGGTGTTTTAAGTACTTTTTCCTTCCGTCATCTTCAGGAAGAGGCACAACAACCTAGACTTTCTTTACTCTGTGCTGCTGTCCTTCCCATTGTGTATGACAATTTTGCTTATAGAAGTCTATGTTGCCTAGGTGTCCAGTGTGTCCCTGTACATGTACTGGGCAACATCCTGAAAAACTGTTTGTCTGCAGAGCTTTATAACCATTTATTTCTTGAAATCAGCTCTGAGACAAACATCACAGAAAAGGGTGATACTAAGGAACAAGTGTGTCCATTTCTTAAGCAGACAGAGGCTCCTTCCAGACACTGATTTACAAAGGGTCCTTATTTCTCTATTTTCTTTGTTTCAAAGACTGGTTAGCAGGATAATTTGCTTGCGATGTTGGCAGCTTTTTAACCTTTTCAGCCAAAATAGGATACTGTGTTTGCATGGTACTTCTGACTTGGGAACACCTGGTTTTCGTTTGCAAATGACATGAGAAGCTCTGATCCTGTGTTTAATTTCAAATTAAATCTGTGTGCCAGATGTTCCTGGTTACAATGAGCACCTCTAATTGAATTGATGAAAATACTCCTCTTTCTTCCCTCCCTCTCCAGCTCCCCCAAGTTCATATTTATAAGAGGAATAAGGAGTTGGAATGAAATAAAATTAAATTAAATGAGGACAAGAATCCCTTCCAAACAGCATGCTCCAAAGCTTCTGGATGAAGAAACCTTATAGCTTGAGCTGATGCTATGATACAGATCAACCAGCTATCAACTCGACTGTAGAGAAAAAAAGGAGGCAAAAAGTAGGGAGAGTGCACTAGAATGTTCACGAAAGGAAATGTTGGTACGTGTAAAATGAATGGACCTTCAGCTGTTTGGATAAACCCTGTAGATTGGGTTATTTTACGGTGTACACCACTCAGTGGGTTCCCCAGGAGGAAACTGCAAAGGCAAGAAGCAACCTTTTTACTTCGTCTTCATTTTGAAGATAGTGTAAGTTCTGAATACTCTCTTTGAGACTGCTTCCAACCACATGGAAAGCTGCCTTTTCTCTAGCTGCTACCTTCACACTGAGTTAGCCGACTTCTTGGGGATTTAACTGTCACTGATGGTAACTTGCCCATCTAGATGTGATAAAGTCCTCTAAAGTTTGACTTCTCTATTTCCTTCTCACAATTTTCTTTTACCGGTAAGATGAAAATCACATTGTTGCTGGGAAGCGTTAGTAATGCAATTTACTTTTTGCAAGTGAGGATTTGCAACACAAACTCCCAAAAGAAACTAAAATATAAGTAAATGTAGCAACAATAAGAAGGTCTTGAAGCTGTTGAATAATTTCTAGTCCATGTGAGAATGTTGTCTTGTTGAAGTGCAGAATTTGTGTCTACTGACAAAAGCAATCTTGTCATTGTCCTGCCCTTAGACAAGACTGAAAGACAAACTGAAAGCGAAATTTTGCTATGTCCAAAGCCACTGAAGTCTGGATAACAGCATTCCCTGAAACTTGAAGTTTTCACCCAGTGAGTGGTCGGGCACTGGAACAGGCTCTCCACAGATGGGGTCACAGCACCAAGCCTGTCTGAGTTCAGGAAGTGTTTGGACAATGCTCTCAGGCACATGATGGGATTCTTGGGGCTGTCCTGTGCAGGGCCAGGACTTGGACTCAATGATCCTGATGGGTCCCTTCCAACTCAGTATATTCTGTAATTCTATGATTCTATCTTTGCAGTTTTGATCAGTGAGAAATGCAAGTTGTCCCTTCTGAAATTTTCTCTTCCTTTCTGATTCCCTTCATCCACCCATCTTCATGAAGTGTACTGATCACAGCTGTTAGCACATAAAACAATTTCAGACTTCTCTGTTGTAACCTTCTTTGAGGTTACAGGAGGTGCTTGAAAGGCAAGTCAGTCTGGAGGTGAGCTGAAGAGCAAACTCTTGTCCATGTTGCATTTCTCTGTTCTCATTACTTCCTTATTTCTTCTATCAGGGAACAGACTATTTCTATTCAAGCAATCGTGACATTTTGCTTACAAACAACTCATGAAATTGAAAGATCTTTGACCTGTATAACTAAAAATAAGTAGATTTGTACTTAATAAAAAACATTTATAGGCTTTACATGATCTGCTTTGCAGGGCAGGAAATAAAATTCCACTGATTGGAAAAATATTTTAGCAGGTAGGCATAGAAACTCCCCTCTAACCTGTCAGAGCAAAATGTCTTCAATATTTTAGATGTGATTTGTTTCTGTACTGTGACCAACCTATTAGAATTTTTAGTAATCACATGGCAGATGGATAGGTGTCTTAGGAATTTGAGCAAATGTTATCTGCTTAGAAAGCATAAAAAATACTTGCAAACTCTAGTTCCTAACTGCACAGGCAAGCAAGAATTTTAATATACAGAAATACTATAAAGCTTTCTGTGCCCATAAATCCTCCCTTTTTGCAGTGGGGCTTGGTGTCAGAGGCCTTCGGAGGAAAACCAGATTTCTGAAAGGCAAGAGGTGGCCTACTCTTCAGCAAAACTCTAGTTTTACAGACATTCCCAAAATCACATAATGAGAAGCGGTTTGTTTTTCTCTAACTCAGTTATTTTCCTTTCATGTTAAGAAGTTCCAGATATGTGCAATGAGATGATTTTTTTCTTTCCCCTAACCTAGCCTCCATTTCAGATTGCATATGAAATGTTCTCTAAAGTCTTTTCAGATTTGTTCCCAATTTTAAGGCCCTTTACTTTGACATCGGACACCCTGATCTGCCGGGCAGCCCGAGGCTGAATACAGCAGTGACTGCTGCGTGAGTGGAGCCACGAAATACCCAGCAGACTCCCTGTGTGTGTACTAGACCACCCACGAGGAGATTACTACATGAGCAAGCCTTCAGACTGCAAGAAATAGCTCCTTGTAGGACGTTCAGGACAGCTACACAAAGACATGCAAACACAGTCAATGGCAAAATTTATGACTTGCACCACATCCAAGACATATGGATGCACACACTGAGACACTTGCATGTGAAACCCCTTCCTCCAAGAGCTTCAGCTATTGAGGGAAGTAAGTGTTGATGTCTGCTTAACAAAGGGTGGTCTGCTGGATATCTCTGCAGAATGGCCACAAAACAACGTGCATACAAATACACACATGCAATGGCAGTGCCTTAGGCAGGGACAAGCTGTCAGACTGCAGGCCCCATCCATGTGAACATGTTGATATTTGGCCTATTTTGAGGGATGTCATGGTTTAACCCCAGCTGGTAGCTAAGTACCACGGAGCCGCTTGCTTACTCCACCATCAACAGGATGGTGGAATCAAAAAAGTGAGAAAACTTGTGGGTTGAAATAAAGACAGTTTAATAGGGAAAGCAGAAGCTGCACACACCAGCAAAGCAAAGCAAGGAACTAATCTCCAGGAGAGCAGGGCCTTATCACATGTAACAGTGACTTGGTCAGACAAACACCAAACTCTCCAAATATCCTCCTCTTCCTTCTTTTCCCCAACTTTATATACTGAGCATGACATCGTACAGTATGGGATATCCCTTGGGTCAGCTGGGGTCAGCAGTCCCAGCTGGTTGCCTCACACCTTCTTGTGCCCCCCCAGCCTCCTTGCTGGGAGGGTGATAAAAAGAAGAAAAGGCCTTGGCTCTGTGTAAGTGCTGCTCAGCAATAACAAAAACATCTCTATATTATAAACACTGTTTTCAGCACAAATCCAAAATATAACCCCATACCAGCTACTGTGAAGAAAATTAACTCTATCAGAGCCAAAACCAGCAGAGGGTAGTCTTCCTCCTGCCTTGTACATAAATTTTTTTAATGCCTATTCAAAGTGGACAGCTGGGCATGAACTTGACTGAAAATGCAGTGCTGGTTTCCCCCAAAATATGGGAAACAATCTGTGCTGGCTCTTTTTACCCCTAGAACCACCTGCTTCCAAACCTACCTGAATTGACTGTCCCCACTCTGATGCAGTTCTCTATTTGTACACACCTGAGGTTCAAAACAGATTGATCTAGCCAAAAGATTAAAAAAGTCTCCAAAACTGAAAAGTATTGTGACAGTGCTGACTGATATAGATTGGGAAGTCCTTTAACACTGTGGAAATGACAGCGGAAGGTAGATGTTCTCATTTTTAGCTTCACATTTATATTTTAAGCTGTTTTATTAGTAAGCCTTACACTGAGGGCATAATGCAAAGTAATAAAATCATAGAATCTTAAAATACGCTGAGTTAGAAGGGAACCACAAGGATCATTAAGTCCAACTCCTGCACAGGACCATCCCCAAGAATCACACTGTGTGCCTGAGAGTATTGTCCAAATGCTTCTTGAACCTGTCAGTCTTGTTGCTGTGACCATTTCCCTGGGGAGCCTCTTCCAGTGTCTGACCACCATCTGGGTGTAAAACCTTTTCCTCCTATCCAACTTAAAGCTCCCCTGGTAGGCTTCATGTCCTTTCCTCGAGTCCTATCACTGGTCATGAGAGTGAAGAAATCGCTGCCTGCCCCTCTACTTCCCCTCGTGAGGATATTGAAAACTGCAATGGGATCTCCCCTCAGTCTCCTCTTCTCCAGGCTGAACAAAGTGACCTCAGCCGCTCCTCATAAGGTTTCCCCACCAGACTCTTCACTATCCTTATGGCCCTCCTTCAAGTGCTCTCCAGCTCATGGAAAAGATGAAGATTGTAGCAACATTCATTAGCTACTGCTGAAGTGAAAGCTAATGATACAACTGTGTCCTGGCTCTGCCTCATCTGCCTTTAAAATGGCAGCATTGCTGTATCAGAGGCACTATCTCTGTAGCATCGCTTTTGACTGAGCTCTATTTTCCATCATTCACCCATGTGTTTCCCTACTGCATCCAAAGATGTCTCAAATATTCAATTTCACATCCCTTTGAAGGATGTTTTCATGCCATTAATCTGATCTTGGATGCATTAGGTATGTGTTTGATGACACCACCTGAACCTACAACCTTACAAGTAAATGGGGAATCGTAGAAACAGGAAAGTAGATTTACTATGTGAAATAACAGTATAAAACCCTATCCATTTGCCTTGGAAACAGTCAGGAGAGATATTTTGGTCTCTCCATGCCAATGTACTTAGTAGAGTCAGTCAAAGAAGGCGTATAAGCAATATCTAAATGCAATTTCTTCGAAAACAGAGCAATCTGGGCAAGGATGGCTGGGCGCCACCAGGGAACACACAATGCAGCCAGTGTAATTTTCCAGGAATGCTGGAAACTAGATCTCAATGCCCTGCTGTTTGCCTGCATCTCTCTTGGTGACCCCATGCGAACACTTGCAGCACTACATGACCATGAATGTGGCACTGCTCTGTGTTTTGGTTGGGATGTTTTAGGAAATCTGTAAGGCATGGAGAAGGACAAAAGAATATGAAGAGTTGCCTGCTCAGTTTACCTTTATCATGGGGTTGTTGGGTGGGAATTTTCACTGTAAGTATAATGAATTATATCAGAAGGGTGCCTTACTCAGAGGTGCCCAGTTTCAATTCCAAAGGAAAATGAAGTAAAGCCAGGAATCTATAAGTCAGATTTGTCACTAAGTAGTCAGAGCACTAATTTTTTGATATGCACAATGATGCCATAATTCTAGAAGAGACAGCAAAATATACCTCATTAGTATTTATTTTCACAGGTGTAGGTGAGGGATTAGGCACCACTCATTACAGTTACAGATGCACAAGTAAACATTTTCCTTGCTTTTGTACTTTTTCTTTTTCCTTATAAGAAAATGTGTAAACAGCAGATGAATTTCTCTGGTTTTAGGCCTATTTCTCCTTCAAGAAGTTGACCCTGAGCAAGCTGTAATAAGCTGAACGCCCAGATTCACAGAGGTTTGCATGGCATCTGGCTACTGTTGGTCTCTGGATACCAGCTCAGAGACTTACCTCTAAAAATGTACTTTGGGTTGTGTTTTGAACACTTTTTGGATACTTTCTAAGAACTAACAAGCTGAGTAGGAGAAAAGAATCTGCTTGAGTTCTTGTGAATATGTTTTCCACTTTGAGATAATTCCAGTAATCATTAAATCACAGTCCTCATAGATGGCCTTTAATGTTAAGTAATATAAACAGTGTGTGATGGGATTTTATTTTTTGATAGAAGATTCTTCTGAAAACCAAGTTATATTTTGATTCTTGTCAGACTAATGTTGCTATTAGTATTGCAGTATAATGCTACACAAGAAAAGAATGAATGAGAGTCTCAAGTCTCATTTAGTCTCTGGACTAGAAAAGTGCTTAGGTACATGCTTAGTTACCAGTGATTAGTGTGTTTGAAACTTAGGTGTCTTGATGGAAAATCAATGGAAGTTTTCTCTGTTGTATGAGGAAACCTCTGCTGTGCTATTTTATTTATTTTTGTTTTTATTTTATATTTTTTTAAGGAATGCAGATGTCCCCAGGCAAAAAAAAATTGTTGTGATTCACCAGTACTGTATTTCTGAACCACATTATTCCCAGTTATCTTGCAGTTGCTGTTGCTTTCATCTTCATAACCCTGCACCAAACATTATCTCCTGGGATAATAATATGCCATCTAAAGGGTTAATAATCTATCAACAGAATTCTGAGTCCATCCTTTTCCTCAGACAGTGTACTCTTGTGTGAAGTTTCAGTGTTCAAAGTTAAGCACATTCAGGTAATTTGACCTGGAATTTTGAAGCCTGATGAGCAGACTGTCAGCCCTGAAGTGCAAGTTACTTTATTTTCTTCAGTGGTTTGGTTTAGACTTTAAATTCTAACCATGTCCTGCACAAATTATTGAATATTTAACAAGAAAACACTAAAATACTCTGTTTCCTCAAGCCATGTATACCTACAAAGCCTGTTTAATTCAGCTGAGCATACAGAGTTTATCATAAAATGAACGCTGGGCATTTAGTGATTCTTTTTCTGATGCCATGTCCCTGTCGATAAGCCATGGTATCCCTCTGCAAAGATGTTATATGTCACCCAGGCAAGTGGACCACTATGGAGAGAGGCATTTAGTACCTGAGGGAATTAACCATGCTAGAGGTGATTTATGATGACCTCAACAATGAATAGGTATCCAAAGATCCATATGAAGTCCTGTATACACTACCTATGTTGCATAAGTTTGAATGGAGCAGACTGTCCTCGTATGCAAACTCACTGGCAGCAAAGACTTGGAAAGACATCAAAGGACAGAAGGTGGATTGAATTGGTTGGCCAACTCTGTCAGTACAAAGGAAGTCTCTCTTCCTCCCTGTGGGCTTTCATGTTTCACTGTTCCTCAAGTTCCAACAATGTGGAGATGCTCCTCATGTGTATGGACCAGTATCTTATGAATTAGGAGTAAGCATTCCTCTGCTCAATGGAGAGGATACAGTGGGTACACACCATGGGCCACTCTATGGTTTTACCTGTGTGACCACAGAGAGGATGTGACAAAGTGGGATGGAAAACCTACCTCGGCCCTAGGGGCACGGGTACAGGAGTTGCAGGGAAAACAAACCATAAAACAGTATTCTTCAAGGGAAATTGCTGCTCTGGTTTCCAGTGTGCAGTTTCTCAGACAGACTAGAAGGGCTGGTCTTATTACTGATCTTAATAAAGGGACTTCTGATTTGCATTTACAAGAAGTGAGTAATGAACACTACAGCCAGGAATAGAGGAGCCTTGTGTTCAACCAGGTGACAGAAAGGAACAACCAGGTTTATTGGACTGTGTGGATTGGATGGCCTGCCACATCAGCCCCACGGGAGTACGAGGCTTTAATAGACATCGCTGCACAGTGTACCCTAATGTGATCAAGCTATGCAGGGCAGAACCCATTTGTATTTCTAGAGTGACAGGGGGATCCAAACAACTAACTACACTGGAGTCTGGAATCAGTCTGACTGGAAATGAGTGGCAAAAGCATCCGATTGTGGCTGTCCCAGAGGGGCCATGCCTCCTTCACGTAGACTGTCCCAGGATAAGGTATTTCAAGGACCCAAAAGAGTGTCAGTGGAGTTTTGGTATAGTTGCCTATGCAGGGCAGTGATTGAGTGGCTGTGTGGTACTTAGGCTAGGTTTAAATCATGAGACTGGCATTGATTCACAGAAACTGTTCAGAGCAGTGGACCATCCCACCTCATATTCTCTTTTTTGGCGCTTGCAACTGCATTAGAGGAAGAAAAATACAGAACAATTGAGGATTATTTTCGCAGTGTAATACAGTCACATTAATAATTAATACATTTAAATGCTAGAATTTCATGCAAATATTGCACTCCTTTACTGAGGACTTGATTTCTGTGTTTTTTAAATTTTTGTACCTTTTTTCTGTTTTTTATTTCTGTTATTTTTAAATATACTGCCAAAGTTCAACAGAAACTGAGAAAAGACCAGTTTTCTTCTCTGCAATGTAAAAAATCCCAGAAAGTTCATTATGTCAAACCAGTACTATTACTTCCTCATCTACCATGTTTTTGTCTGGAAAAACTTCCATGAATTTTTCTACCTCTCTGAATTCCTACACAAAAAAATTGAATGGAAAAATAATTCCTTGAGAATTTAGTGGAAATAGGTCTTCCCTTTATTATTTTTTTTAAAATAAAGTGAACTAAGTTTCGGTGAAGGCTTTTGAAGAGGTTCTTGTTCAGTGGCATACTACCCTGTATAAAACTACACGAAATTAATCACACTTTACCACTCTTCTGCTGCACTGGTGTTTCCTTTTGCTTCTCAGTTTAATTTCTTCACTAAATAAATAAAATATGGTTGCCTGCTTGTGCAGAAAACTTTTTATTTCTTTTGATTTAAATACACCTGAAAAAGAAGATTTTTCAGAAAGCTTTGCAGCAGTACCACAGCTTGAAATATGCAAAGAATACCAGAAATATAAAGAGTAAAAAAAAAAAAAAAAAAAAAAAAAAAAAAAAAAAAAAAAAAAGAAAAAAAAAAGGAAGAAAATAAGGTAGTTGTAGGGTCTGTAGGGTGTTAGGAATGCTTTAAGAAGATTATATACTATCGGGTGTCGTTGATGAGGCCTTCATGTGTTCTGTAACTTTCTCATGTCTAGTTTAAGAGAACAGCTATTAATACTGAAATTATTTCTCATGGTAGTTGAGGTTGAGCAGGGTACTTCTTTTTAAAGTTAAATCTAACGTTTTCTTTTGTTCCATGACCCATCCTTTCCTCCCTACTTCTCTGGTCCTTGGTAGAGATGTTTTTTCTGAGATAATTGTAATTTATTTGTTAGATTGGTCTTTACTCTTAATAAATCATGCATTCCACTGAAATTTGATATAAATTAAAAACTAGAGGTCAACTCTCATTCTGTGAGGGAATAGTAATGACTGTGTATGAAAGAAATATGGAGAAAAAAATAGCTGAGGTTTGGATGTTTTTCTGTAGATTATTAAAGTCTCCTGTAAGCCAGATAGTTTTGTTTCCCACTATCTGCCTTTCTCTATTTTTCTAATGTTTGCTACCAAAAATCTCTTGTACTGATTATAATTATAAACCTGTGGGAAGGAAAAAAAAACAACAGAAGGGGAGACAGAATCTGAGTTCTAGATGTCTAAAACACCAAAAATATTAATTTTTTTTTATATGACTGTATATAAATTTAGAAGCTTGAAGTGGTACTAACTTGAAATAGTGCATCAAATTTAGCTCACAAGTGAGAGTACAAAAAAATAAACACTCCTAAACAAAATTAATTCCTCTACAAAGACAAGTGGGAGGAGACATAAGTAAGAACCTGAAGAACTGTAGGCCTGTCTAAAGTTTCATTTAATGATGAAATCACACTGTTTAGCAGCCTGTTCCTAGTCAGAGGCATAGTCTGGCTTCTATTGGTAATGTCATACAGGTGGTGCAGTGGGCCCTAAAGATAATAGTAGAGCTGTGGGATGGTTATTGCAAGGTAAAGAGAGTCCTGTGGCAACCTGGAACCATAAGATGATCTCTTCTTGCAACCAGTGTAAGGGTCTGGGTGAGGTAAATAGGCTACTGTGTGTATTGCTGAAATATGTTAAGAAAGTGAGACTAGAGAAGTGCCAGGCCAGCTTTCTCTACCTCCTTGGCTAAGCCTAGCAATGGCCCTCTTGAATTTAGTTGAATTCCAGGAGCAGAACAATGTTGTATGAAAAGATGGTCTTCCTTTTCCAAATCTCTGGGATTATGTGGGAATAAATTAACGAGGAGGAGAAAGGCAAAAGCTCTTACTGTATGAGATTATTCATTCAGGCTATGGAAGAAAGAAGTCTTCTTCCAAAATCCCTGTTGGGCCATGACTCATCGCTGGGAGAGTAGATCTCATACTGGGAAGCAAATCAAGATGCAATGTCTGTCACCAGCCAGACAGAGCCAAACTCTTAATTCTACACGTACAACAGAAGCTTGTCAATGGTCTGTCCCTTAGGACAAAAGGACATCTCTGACGCTTAGAGCTTCACGTGAAAAAGAGCTGTCTGACAAAATTCTGGATTTGTTCTCCTGGAGTCTGGCATGAGTTTTCACAGTTGTATTCCCAAAAAACTGTCATGTAGTTTATAGTCTATTCTGTTTTGCACATGTACCATGCTAGTCATGTTGTAGAGGCATACATTTGTCCATGTATCCCTTATGTTGTGTCAGCTTTTTTTTTTTTTTTTGCCTTTTCAGGTCTAAAAAGTACAGGTTACATGAATGGTTAAAGGCAGAAACTACCAATCCTTGCAGTGCCTGGTAGCCATTATAAAAGGAGCCCAGCTTTGCATTCTTCAAGGAAGTTACGGAAACTAGTCAAGAGGGGGCTCCAACTGCTTGTCGTTGTCCTGCTTTCAGCTAGGGTAGAGTTTGTTTGTTCTCAGCAGCTCTTACAGTGCTGTGGTTTGAATTCAGAATGAGAATGATGTTGATAACACACAGCCGTTTTGGTTTATTTCTAAGTCGTGTTTATCCAAAGTCAAGGACTTTTTATTCTTTGTCTTATGCTCTGCCAATGTGGAGGTACACAAAGGGAACTCGGAAGAAGCACGGCTGGGACAGGTGACCCGAACTGACCAAAGGGATATTCCAAGCCATAGAATGTCATGCCCAGTGTATAAACTAGAGGGAGTTACCTGGATCCAGGTTCAGGAACAAGGAGTCTGACATTGGTCAGCAGGTGGTGAGCAATCACATTGTGCGTCACTTGTTTTTTCATTTTTCTTATCATTATTATTGTAATTTATAATTATGACTATATTTTACTTTATTTTCAATTATTAAACTGTTCTTGTCTCAGCCTACAAGTTTTACTTTCATTCTCCTCCCCATTCCACTGGGGTGGGAGAGGGAGAGGAGGGCTGAGTGAGCACCTCCGTGGTGCTTGATTTCCAGCTCGGCTTAAACCATGACAGTCATCACAGGCCATCTGACTGGTTTGTGCTGCAGTTGCACACTGTATGTGCTGGATCAGAAGCCTATCAGAGGCATTGCCACAGTATGCATGTATGAGTGCTAGGGCACTGGTGCTTTCTAAGGTTTGCTACTGCTAGCACCTGAATGGTCTGGTTTTGCTTGACCTTACTCAATTTATCAGGTTTAGTCAGAAAAAAAATATACCCCAGGTCAAAACAGCTGGGGCAGTTGTTTCAGAGTTAAGGGGAGAGGGGAAGAATAACTTCCTTCTTTTGTAATGTGGCTAACAGATCACTTTTTGGGCATGTTTACCTTAATTCTGTGTTCCTATAGGGTTTCAAGGTTTTGGTCTTGCTCCAATCCTCTTATAATATGACTGTACTATTTGAGGCTGTTGGTTCTGTATTACTGTCTTTCATTTATTTTGGAATAATGTAATTTGTGACTTGTTAGTCTGAAGAAAGTACTGGGAAGTTCTCTTACAACTCTTTCCAGAAGGAATCTGTAGCTCACAGTTCCTTGTAGGTTGCATGAAATGACACTTGTCCAAGCAGGCAAGTCCTTATATGCATACATTTCTGCTGGCTGTATCTATCAATAGAAAGCTCCTTCTAATATATGTTCTGAAATTCTTGTGAAACTTAGAAAAAGGTTTCATTCTCTTCTCGTAACTTCTGCAGGTCATTATAATGAAAACAAGGGGTTTGAGAAGATGGTTCTACCCACAAGGTTGTGCATTTGCAATTGGCAATTCCTGTGACTGGAGTTTTCTGGAGAAAAAAATTCACAAAGCTGTCAATTCTATAACATTATCAACCGGAGATATATAAAATACTCAGTGAGCATGAATTCAGATTATTCTCTAGGCTGGAACAGCAAGTGCTTGGGAGATTCTTCTCTCCCTTCCCCCCTGCTTTGAAATCCAATTAATTGGGTTTCATAATTGTCCAACAGAATAATTATTTGTCATGCTAGTTGTGACACTCAATTAGGATTATAACTGAGGTGCTGTAGTATTCTAGCACTCACTCAGAAAGAAAAAGCCCAAATTTGGGTAAGGGTAAAGAATTTCTTTGAAATACGGGAAGCTCATTAAACTCCTGTGCTCTTTAACTGCAAACTTGTTATTGTATATGACCAGCCTCCCAGCAAGGTCCAGTGTGTACTGTTCCTTCCATCCATAAGGTTCACGTCTCCTCCTGTGAAAATATAGCTGGGCAGTAGTCTGCACCTTGTGACCTTCAGATACGCTTCCTGTGTGACAGTGATGTGGTAGGGCCCGGCACAAGTGAGCTATTGTCCGTGCTTGCTGGATGAGTCCTTCCCATCGGACCATGGCACAGTTTTGCTGACTGCCAAAACTCCCCTTTCCCCCACACGTCCTCTCCCCCGATTAAAAAAAAAAAGCGAAAAAAAAAAGCACCGGGATTCAATATTTTCATAACTTTTGGGATGTCTTGCATGGAGAAGAAGGGGGAGGGAGGGGGTTGCAGAGCAGCCACAACCAGCAGGTTTTCGCCTGTTGATTTGTCCCTTGGAGCTTCTCTCACTGGGTAGACCTGAACAAGCCGGCACTGCTGTGCAAGCTTTTTCCATGTAGAAGTGTCTGCTCTGCCCTGTATGGCAGACATGAAAGCAGCTGGGGTCAGGGTGACTGGGTGAGGTTGCCAGAAAATTGCTGGGGTCACAGACTGTCTGGGAAGCAAGCAGCAAGTCTGGTGCTCACTTTTTTATGTTTCTGTGTTCAAAGACTGAAAACCCAGAGGATCTCAAACTTCCTGGTCCTTTAAACTTGCAGATTGGTGGAGATGCTGGATGAAATCTATAAGTCTATAAGAAATCTATAAGAGATTATAAATCTATAATTATAAATCTATAATTTATATATGATATTATATATATATAATATATTGTATATCATTATAAGTCCATAATTTCAATGAAATCAGAGTTTTAATTTGTTAGGAGTGAATGAAACCAAGGAAATAGTTCTGGTTTTGTGGCTATTAACAGTGCATTCATTGCTTGATTTACCATACATCCTAAATTTGTAGGAGTACGACAACAGTATCCTTTACTCCTCGATCAGATAGTTCACAACAGTCTGCAGTGATCTAAACCCAAAGCTAACAAACAGCATGCATCTGAGATATTTTTCATGTGCCAGTGGACTGTAATTTCTTTTCTAAAGGTTTATTTCAATTTCCACACTGCACACTTACTAGTTCCCCAGGTACTTTACAAAGTCCAGTAAATATTCCTTTTGCAACACCATTGCAAAAACATTCTACATGATTTCTCACCACACATGTAAAGATACAGCATATTTAGAATAACTAGTACCATTAGGAAAAAAAAAAGAAAATATACTTTTTCAATTCTAAAATACATGAATTTGAACAAATAGTAATAGATTTTTTCACAATTTTTCCAATTTTACTTTTTTCATCTTTAGTTATTCTTCTAAATAACAGTTTATCTTTCTCCAAAATGTTGATGTGTTTAAAAAATACATTACTAAAGTATGCTACTTTGCGTAATATAAATCAAAATGGTGCTTTCTTTTTTATCTGGTTTTGTTCTTGTCAAATGGATGAAAACAGCTTCAAGTTAATCAGAGAAGAACTTGTCACTCTGTTTTGTTCAGAACTGATATAACAGATTACTTGATGACAGAGATCTGCGATTCCTTGACTTCTGCACCTCATGTCCACATAAATAGGTATTTCTAAAAGTCCTGTGTATTTCTATGCAAACATTTGTGCCACTGGAGTGGTTACCTACTCTAGTTATCACACTGAAAACATCATGAACCCTACCACAGCTTTCATGCACTTCCATCCAAAACATGAAGGCCCAGCATTTTGCTATCCTGGAAAAGAATAGATCAAGGTTTTGCTAACATTGCCTTGAGATTGAAGAAATGCTGTACAAAGATATTTATACCAGTATGATTTGAGAGAGATTTTGGAGCTGTTGTTTTGTCATTCATTCATTGCACAGGAATGCTTGGTGTAAGTTAGCAAATATAATGAAATCACACCAGAACCCTGACTTTATGAGCCTAACCCTGAGGTTATGTGTCTAATTCCTTCCAGAGCCACTGTAGAAACAAAATGTTGAATCAGGACTGTGTAGTTTGTTTCCTTTAACTTTATGAGACTTGCTCTTCCAATTCAGGTCCATCTTTGTGAAGATGAAATCTGTGAACCAGGTCAGGGCAGCCCTGGTACATCATGATTTGTCTGATTTTAAAAGTTAAGGAGCCCAGTGTGGTAGACTACTAGCTCATTTATGCAGTATTTATTAACATGTGAGAATGCATTAATCTAGTAGATGGAGTTGTCCATTTTGCAGGAAAACAACAAATATATATAAACTAATTAGTTGTATAAATAGTCCACTGATAGTGCACCAAATAGCCTTCTCTAAAACCCAAGCTGTATTTCTAATCCTGTGATTTTCCATCACTCTCAAATCATTGCTGGACAGTGTCCTTAATTTTACATGGTCTCAAAGACTAGGAAACAGATTCCACCGAGAAAATTTCTCCCCTTTCTATTCTTGAAAATATAAAATATAGAATCTAACTATGGAGTTGAAGTAAAAGTAGTAACATACTAAGTGCAATGAATGTGGTCATTCTCTGTGAATAAATGCAACTGTATTTTCTTTACGGTACAAGAGCAAGTGGGCAGTGTTTAACATGCTATGGCAATATGGGTATATTTATTCCCTGTGTTACAGGCTGTGTTACATCAGGTGTTTTCAGGGCAAAGAAAGTCTTTCTCTTTTTTTTTTTTTTTTTAAAAGGAAGCTACAAATAAAAATCACAAGTGGTGGCACAATGCAAAAAGTAAAAAGACAACTTTTTGCTATGGTATTTTGCACCTCATCAAGAAACATTTTGTAAGTTTACTCTGCAACCAGAGTTTTAATTAAAACCCAGAATATTCCAAATTCTATCCTTGGTCTCCTTAGTGCAAATTCAGAATGATCATTTATTGTCAATGAAGCCGCTGTAACATTTGCATTAAAATAAATGAGTTGTAGAGACCGACATGCTGGCAGGCTCTTTAAATTTCAAACAACCCACACAGTTCCACTGCGATCACAAGTGGATTGTGACAAAGTCTGTGCCTGTCTTTGTTTGTGGTGTCCAAGACGTTGGACTTTTTCATTCCCTCATGTCATCGGTCCTTAGGGTCATACAGAGCAGTGGCAGTCAGTGTTCGAGTGCCAGACCACTGGTGGGTCAACCACAACTGTGCCTCACGAGGCTGTGATGTGCTCCACCAGCTGTGGGAGAGGCAGCTGTCTCCAGGAACACTAAGCACAGCATGGTTCATTTGGTTTCAAAATGTCAGATGCTGCTCTTCAGGGATCACTTCCCTAAGCCCTGAGTCCTTTACTACTGACTCTGAGCAACACAGGTATGCAGAGGTCATTTTAAGTGAGAAAATATGGAAAATGAGAAAAGGCCTTGGGTGACAGTAGGAGAGGGTTTTTCAAGTCTGAGGTTGCCACTGACTTTCAGTTTGAAGGCTTTTCCAGCATTTAGGCATCCACCTACTCTAGAAAATCTTTTCGACTTACGTGGCCTAAGAGGTCATCCAGATCTGCTAGCCTCTGGATTTGTGAGCTAATTGGTTGCCTTGAAATGATATTATGCCAGAGTTTGAATATGTTGCTGAGGAGAGTTCTCCAGGAGTTTCTGGGAAGATGGTGATTGTTTTGCTTTCATCTTTGGTGTGTGGATGAAATAGAGGATTTGCAAAGTGGTCATCCTAACATGCCAGCAAAAAAGTACTGTCCTACAGCGTAGCTTTTTCTACCTCCTGGTGTTTCAAAACAAGATTTTTATAGTCAAAAGCCATGGAATACTTATACTGCATTTGAGCAAGCAAAACCATAGCATATTTCCACATTGTAAGAAAGACAGAACTGGGATTAAAAGGTCTGCTCAGTGCATCTTATCAAAATATTAGGGATAAGAACAAAGAGAATAGGGCAGAAAATAAAAGTGAAAGTAACTGTAATTATATCATTCAAATTTGCAATATGTTCTTACCATGTTCCTCCATCTTCTCATATTGACAGTCAGTGGTTTATTTTTGAAGATAACAAGCTGTTGCTTATGAAAAAGATGAAAAAGATAAAAAAGAATTAACTTCTTAGGTCAGAGAGACGAAAAAGAGTGTTATAGAGGATGAAGAAAAAATGAACAGTGCAAATTCTGATGTCCTTTTTAAATAATCTCATAATGTTGTGGTCAGCTAGACTGAAGTGTAGAACAAGTTTGAAAATTACATTAACTGAAAGTTTAAAATGGTACCATGGGGTTTGCTTTTGAATCTTACTGCTACAAGCTTCACTGTGTAAACAAGCATTGCAGATTTGAGAAGAGTCATCTGTCATCATTGCAAAATGGAATATAAATTCCATTCTTCATGCCTCAGAGTGCAAACTCCTTAGGTTAAGAAATTAAGAAAAGTTCAGGTTAAGAAAACTGCCAGTGTGAGCAAGGTATCTCAAAGTGTTGCAAGAGTTATGTGTGTGCCTTGGCAATGTCTCTTAGAGTCCCTGCAGGGTACCAGACCAAAAGGATATGTTCTGATAAGGAAACTGGTAGCCCTATCTTGATAAGACCATTTCTTTCATTCCTAAAAAGGTCTGATTTTAATTCTTGCCCAATCTTATGGGTCCCTGTGTGTGTGTGAGCTGGAGAAGTGATTTGGTCTGTGGTCAGCCATGCATTCTGAGCTCCATGAAGATCTCAAATTCTCGCAGCCACGTCTCCCTTCAGAGAGCAGTCTCACCCAAATTCAGGCCTTTATTCTGTCCCAAAGCTTTAGATTCAGACTGTGTTCATCACTTAAGTCAGCCATGGCAGGTTTGACTCACTGCTTGTGACAGCATGGTATTTATTCCTCATGAAAATCACATTCAAGCCTGTGCTGAAACCCAGAGACTAGATTTGCTTTTTTCTTTTTTTTTCTTCCCCCTTCCCTCCCTTGATGTTTTAAGACTTCCAGCTGCTCAGCTTTTCTTTTAAAAGAAGTGCGTTTGCCAACATTTCATTGAGGACTGGCCCATCCAATCTGAAGGTGCTGGGATGTCAGGGGAGAAAGCAAAAGTGCTGAAGAGCATAATTTCCAGTGCTTCAGTCCTCTGTGCTTGTTCCATGTTTCCCTATTCCATCTCTCCCTCCTCTTTTCCCTCCCCATTGCAGACTCACATCTGTCCGCCCTCTGGCTCACCTCACCCGCTTGCCTCCTGTCCAGGAGGAGAAGTGATGATCTCATTTGGAGCACACCAGTCAGTGTGCTGCACAGCCTCTGCTCACAGGACTTCACTGTCTACAGTTTGTGTACCTGCAGGACCTAAAAATCCAACTTCATTTTCTGCTCTTTTCTTTTTTTCTTATTAAAGACTTACTCTGTCAGGTAAGTTTCTGTCACAAAGGTACTTCTGATCATGAAGAATAAATGTATGCAGGTAAAACAGAACCTGACTATATGCAATATGATATTTGATCATTTATCCATATCTCTGCAGAAAGTCAGCTCTGTGGTGGACAAGTGACCCTATGCCTGGTAATAGCTGTCTCCTCCCTCAAGTTCTTGCTTTATCGAGGCATATACAATATCGTGCAGGGAGAAGAAGGTTTGTGTGTATCTACCTTACCTTTTTGAAATTATTTTTCTTTTTATTTCTCAATACAAAGTGTAGAAGTCTGTTCATTTATTTCATTGAATCTTTATTTAGTCTTCCTAAGCATGAATCTTATTCCTTATTGTTTTTCAAATATTGCATTTTAAAGACTATTATTCTCTGTGCTTAAATATAAGTCTGTAGCCTGTTTCTCACAACATGCGCGGTGATTACTTTTGGACCCACACTTTTGGAACATAAAAACTTAGTACCGGCTCTTTACTGAACTAAATCTACATATTTGTTTCTAAGATGCAGTTGAGATAATGTATTTCTAAAAGATAATATATTCCTAGAATCAGAGCTTTCTAGTCTGAGAAGTGCTATAGCTCTTTCATTCTGGCTTTGCTCTATGAACTTATCAATGGACAGAGAGATACCTAAACCTAATTGTGACAACCTTGACTTTTTTTTGTTGTTGGCTGATGGCAGTAGAATAAAAATTATGTAGCCACAAAAAGCAAGCATAAGCATGATGAGAACCTGATCACAGAGACACTTTTTCTAGATATCCAGTATCAGAAAATATATCTAATATCTAACTCAAGTTCTAATTTTTATTTTACTTTTTTTCCTTAGCTGGTGGATGACTCTGGTCATTTCTGGATATGCAGCCTTTGGGGTGATTCTGCCAGTTCACTGGGCAAAACCCTGAGTCTTTGTGTGGGTGCATTGGAGAGCCAGCTGGCAGTGTTCAGGGGTCACATCGTCCTGAAAGTAGATCCTCTGAGAGCCATGCTGAAATGCAGGCCTGATTTTATCAAGTGGATGAATTGGACATACGGAGGATGTTCACCTTTTCTGGAAACCAGGTTTCTGACAGCAGATAGAAGTACTTTCCTGAGGTCCTGAGGTGGGAACTCTGTGGCAGCCAGTCCCTGTCCTAAGCAGCCTATAATGAACAAGAATATTTGAAATTTAAGGGACCGAGATATAGAGATTGCATCCCAAACTTTTGTTTGTCTACATGACCCTACCAATGCAAACTTTAGTGCATTATCAGGATCTGGGGAGTCAGTAGGAAATTTTCAGATTCTCTGAAATTTTTGGTCAAGAGCCACCTTTTTTATGTGATTATGCCAAATTTAAGGGAAGACAGTGCTTCTCTCCCCTCCATGGCTCACACCTCAGCAGCTCCAAATCTCTGAAAAAAACCTAGCCTCTGAGTATCCTAAAACTGCCTGCTGGCTCTTTGATGTGACGTATTTGTCTGAGAGCTTCTTTCCATTCTATATGATATGGTGAGGTACAAGGAGCATGAATTATTAGAAATGGCTGCTTGAGCAGTTTTGCTGTGTTCTCTTCATTTAATGTTCTTTTAATAAAGAACGGGAAAACAGTGAAATTGGTAAGAGTTCACAGAAATATTCTTCTGTGTACAGAATGGAATTTCAACAGTCTTAGGAAACCAACTCTTACGCCAGTCTACAGAATTCCCTCCAACAGCCTTTTAGTAATTAGCTTGTTGAATTATGTCAGGTTTTTTTATCCTTTCATAATGTCATAGGATTTCCTGATAGAAGGATGGATCTGGTTTTGCCTTTTTCCACCCTCAATTCTGTTTACAGCTCAAATAAATAAAATCCAAGGCATTGTGACGCTTGTTTTCCCTGTAGCCTTTCTCAGAAAAATGTCTCTGTTGATAGAAGAGCTTCATTATTACTGCCCAACTCCCCCCCCCATGGTTGAAAACTTTCTGGAACAAACCTATTACAAAGGAAAACAAGTCTGATCAAAGCATTTTGAAGGAAATATTTTAAGTGAGAGTGATAACTCAAATGTCTCCTTGATCTTTTGACAAAATGATGTTTTATTCCTCTCTGTTACTCTTACAAGACTTGGCTTTCCTTGTTGGCAGCTGTGGTCTTGGTGTTGGAGTGTGCCTTTGTGGAAAGGAGCTGTCTATTACATCTGGATTGCAATCATCCTGATCCCTTTTCTTCTCAAACCATAAGTGAACTCCTGTGAACCATTTAATGTCTTCATTGTCTTCAAAAGTGGTCTTTTACTTGTGCCCTGCATGTGTCCCACTGCAGGCTGCCTGTAACAGCAGGCACTCAGTCACATCCTGAAAATACAAGAAGGTCAAGGGATGCTAATGTGACATTTAACAGTGCATGTTACTGACAAGTGACATTTTATTGGGGGAGATTTCATAAAGAGAGCAGTTTAACAAGAATCAGGAAGTGAACATACAATTATAATTTAAAAAATTAGTACACTTCCCTTTTGTCATAGTTTTTTTCAGTAAGTAATTTCTGCAGACTTCAGTACTAGTTTATTTGTGGCAGTGGGGTACATAAAGGCAAAAGGAAACAAAAAATGCTCCATCTTTTATTGAAGAGTGCTGCAATTCTAAAATTTAGAATTAGTTTAATCTGGCAAGACAAATATTTTACCTTCTGTTTTTAATCACTGTGTAAAATTAGTTTGATCAATAAGAGGGAAAGTGGTCAGGCAGTGATGTTACCTTATCTTTTAAACTGTACCTTATCTTTTAAACTAGTCTTGAAAGATACTTATGTTTTCAGGATGAAACCTAATACAGCACTACTGGAGACTGCAAATTCATTACTTCAGTCCCAAGTCTGGTTTATATGATTGTTGAAATTACCTGGATTCTCTTTGTAGCTGTAAACATTTTCTTTTGTCATTTACTTATTCTGAGGTATAAGTGGAAGACATTTATGAATAAATGATCATTCATATCTCACTTTCAGGCTAAGATGACCTAATAAAGAGAGGGAAAAAAGAGGCTTTGTTAAATCTGTGCTTTAACAGGCTGATGTTCTTGCCTCTGCTTTTAAGCACCTCACTGAGGAAGGTTGATTTGCTGCTGTGTTTTTGAAGTATGGCATTCATCAAACCACACCATCCTAGCAGGCAGAGCAGCTACACTCCAGACATACATAGAGGTGGGGAATGGTAACAACAGTAAAGATCACATCTGGTATGTTGTCAAAGGGGAAATCATCTCCCCTATCCCTTTAAAAGGACCTTACGCTTGTAAAATTCAACCACAGGCAAAAACACCAGGAAGATGCCAATTAAAAACACTGGATCCAATTTATTCAGCAGGCACATGTTTTCAGGAAGGATTAGGAAGGAAAAAGTGGAGAGGAAATGAGAAACACCCTTGTCAAGGTCAGATATAAAGCAGAAGGGCATTGCTTGTTTCATATCAGAGCATGGGGGAGAATGGCAGGCCCTAGAAAATGATATCTAATCGTGCTCAAGTCCCGCAATCAGGAAGGGAAAGTAACAGTCAGAAAAATCTTCCTCATTAAAAAGTCAGCATAAGATAACCCACATATAGTAGGTTATTAGAGGATTTTTGTTTGCTTCAGGGTTGGAGTTTTTTTTTTATTTCTCTTAAAAGTTGGCAGCTCTGGGTATCTTTCAGCTGGTGACAGGAAATGTAGCCTGTCTATTCAATAAAACATACCATTTTCATTTGGCTTGTGTGCTGTCACTCTAAAGAATCCTCTTAATCATATGTTTCATCACTGAAATGAAATGTGATGGAAATTTCTTTATGCTTTCCGTGTTCCCACTAGCACCACCACCACAGGTTTTAACAGTTAATCCTGTAGATGCCCCAAAAGCACAACCACATGTCCACTTCCTTAATAATTTTATTCAAATGTTGGGAGCACTTATGGAGAAATGGAGAGCTACATCAAACTTAAAAAGCTGGTTATTGTAGAGGGAGGTAGGCAGAAGGAGCATCCCACCAATATATCACACGTATCTTCAAGGCTGCAGAAATAAAGAAACATTCAGTAGTTAGTGGATACCTCTGAAAGCTGGTGAAGAGAACAAGGAGTTCTCTCTTTTCACAGTAAACATAGGAGAAAACAGAAAGCTAAAGAAATGTCCTACTCATCACAAGCTGCTCAGAGAGAAAGTTCTGTGTGGAACTGCCAGAGCAGATTTGGGTCTGATGGTGCTGATGGACTTTTGGGGACTGGAGATCTTTGGAAAGACAGACATGAGCTCTTACAGTGGTATCTGAGTTTCTCTCTGTCCAACTTATACCTCTGTGTAGTGGACACAGAGAGTGGCTAACAAGGCCCGTTCGCTGGGGTTAAGCAAGACACAAACCAAGTGTAGCTTCATTCATCCTTCTGAGAGTTCAACAATTCCTACGTCTTTTACTGGGTTTCTGAATGGGGTGAACTTCACAGACTATGAGCTGAAAGGGATTTTGTGGTGGGAATTGATATTAGTGTATAATTAGGCTAACTGGTGCTAGCAAAAAAAAACCCAAACTAATTAGTAAAGGGAAAGATTTGCTTTGTGATCAGTGGCTTTTACAATGAATAGTGGATCCTGTTCTCATTAGAGGGTAAGTGCAGACAAGCTGGGAAATGTGTGAATTTTACCCTACTGAAAAGCTCTATTCATGTGCATGGTAGGGTGAGAGAAAATTTTAAAAGTATTAGATATTTAATAACCCATGTCTCAACGTAGTGATAAATTGGAAAAAAATAAGTGGGAAGGTATATTAGGTATATTTATCTAACAAATGAAGGTAAACCCATTTAATGGGCATTTCAAGTAAGAGGGGTGCAGTAGACAAAGTTCTTTTTCTTAAATTAGGAGTTGGTAATCCTTATTTGCCTCATTTATCATCAGTTACACTACTACCTTTATTGTAGTTTGGCCAGCCTCAGCAGGTTTCAGGCCCTGCACAAATCTAAAAGTGGCTTGAAATCGCAAAGCTTACAACACTAATAGTATGTCCTGTGTGGGTTTATTTGGTTTTGGTTAGAACTACCAAACTGCAGATGGGTTGTGTTTTTCAGTATGAGCTTATGCAATAGATGACATATATACACGCATTGCTTTCATACATAAAAGGAAAGACTGAAGATTTCATGTTACTGCTTTTGTCCACTTCCTCAGCTTTTGAGGAAATGTTCTAAGCCTGCATTATAAACCCAACTGAAGACTGAGTTTTATACCTACATGATTTTCTGCGACAAAAAATGACATTGGAGTAATATTTCACTGATGCCCTTGTTTATGTCTGGTATTTTATACTTTTATAACAATTAGTTTACTTTTATAGGAACATAGATTTGCAACTGCTTTGTTCCTGGGGAAAAAAAATGATGCAGAGATTAGTAACATAAAAGTTTATTTCCCCTTTTGTTTCCCAAAGTTTTATCTTTTTTTCCTGCCTAAATCCTCAACTGTGAAATCAATTTAAAATATTGGATGTCCTAAGGAGACAGTAAAAAACTATGTGCCAGACAAATAGCTATTCATTCCAAGTAATGTCAAACAAGCCCATCTAGACAGGTTTTGAGAGGCATATTTTTCTTTACATTTTTTTTTATATGAGAGGTCTAAAAAGGTTTATGAGGCTTCAAAAATACTGTTTTTTAAAAGAAAAAGTTTGAGACACCTGTTTTTGACAATTCTTTTATAAAATGTACCTAACTATTTTTTAAATACTAACTAAAATCTTGCAGTTTCCAGGAAAAAAATTATAGTTATCCTTAACTAAATCCTGTTCAATGAAATAATGTGTATATAAAAGACATGGTAAAGTTTAAGGAATAAAGAATAACAAATAGGAAAATTGAGAAAGAGTAAGTTTTTAATATTGGTATCAGAAGTAGTCTGAATGCTTTCTCTTTGGAAAGTGGCCATGTAGTAACCCTAGTTCTGTAAAGGGTCTTACATATATAAGTTCGAGCACTGCTGGGGAACCTCTACATGCAGGTTTTGAGAATGATACTACAGATCACTGCTTCACATCCAAACATGTCAGATAAAGAGGCTCATGCTGCCAGCCTTTCAGTGGACCATGTCACCTGTCCATGGGCTGATAGAAAAAGGCAATGACTCCATTATATAGATCCCATTTCCAGTTTGGTCAGCCTAAACACATGCTAAAACCTTTATGCTTATCTCCGTTCACTGGAAAGTGTTTCAAAGAACTGGAGAAGCCAGGTCAAGTTAAAAAGAGCAGTGTTGTCCAATTCCTGTCTTATTAGTTGGTATTGCGGAGGACTTATCTGATTTCACCACTGGCTGCTCCTACCACACTGAGTTAATCACAGAATAACAGAATATGCTGAGCTGGAAGGGATCATTGAGTTCAACTCTTAAATCCTGTGCAGGATCACCCCCAAGGTGCCCAAGAGTATCATTCAAACAATTCTTGAACTCTGTCAGGCTTGGTGCTGTGTCCGCTTCCCCAGGGAGCCTGTTCCAGTGCCCAACCATGCTCTGGGTGAAGAACTTCTTTCTAATATGCAACCTAAACCTCCACACAGCTTCAGACCACTCCCTGGGGTCCTGTCACTGGTCACCACAGAGAAGAGATCAGTGCCTGCCCCTCCTCCTTCCCTCACAAGGAAGTTGTAACTGCAGTGAGGTTTCTCCTCTTCTCCAGGTTGAACAGACCAAGTGCCCTCAGCTGCTCCTCAAATGGTTTCCCCTCAAGGCCCTTCATCATCTCCACTGCCCTCCTTTGAGTTCTCTCCAATAGCTTAATGTCTTTCTTATTTTGTGGTGCCCAAAACCACACACAATATTCAAGGTGAGGCCACCCCAGTGCAGAGCAGGACAATCCCCTCCTTGACTGGCTGGCGATACATTGCCTGATGCCCCCCAGGACATGGCTGGCCCTCCTGGCTGCCAGGGCACTGCTGACTCAGATTCAACTTGCCATCAACCAGGATCCCCAGGTCCCTTTCCATGGTACTGCTTTCCAGCATCTCATTCCCCAGTCTGTACAAACATCCAGGGTTGCCCCACCTCAGGTGCAGAATCTGGCATTTCCTCCTGTTGAATTTCATATGATTGGTGATTGCCCAGTCCTCTGATTTGTCCAGGTCTCTCTGCAGTATCTCCCTGCCTTTCAGGGCATCAACATCTCCTCCCAGTTTTGTATCATCTGCAAACTTGCTTAGTATCCCTTCCAGTCCTGCATCCAAGTCATTTATGAAGATGTTGAAGAACACAGGGCCCCAGATTGAGCCCTGTGGAACCCCATTAGTGAGAGGTCACCAGTCTGATGTCACCCCACTCACTATCACCCTCTATGCTGACCCATGAGCCAATTGGTCACCCAGTCCATGATGTGTTTATCCAGCTGGGGACTGGACATTTTGTCCAGAAGCATCCTGTGAGAGACAGTATTGAAAACTTTACTGAAATCCAAAAAGATTACATCAGCTTGCTTCCCTTGATCAACTGGGTGGGTTTTCTTGTCATAAAAAGAAATCAGGTTTGATAAGCAGGACTTTCCTCTTATGAAGCCTTGCCAGCTCTGATTAATGACTGCATTGTCTTTAAGGTGTTTTCCAATACCTTCCAGAATAATCTTCTCCATCACTTTGCCAGACTCTGAAGTGAGAATGACAGGCCTTGAGTTTCTGGGGTCCTCCTTCTTGTCCTTCTTGAAAATCAGGACAATGTTTATCAGGTTCCAGTCAGATGGGATCTCTCCAGATTCCCAAGACCACTCAAAAATCATTGAGAAAGGTTTTGTGATGACATCAGCCAACTCTCAGAGGATTCTGGGATGAATCCCGTCAGGCCCCATAGATTTGTAGGGATACAGCTGGAACAGCAGATCCTGCACAGTTTCTGGGAGTTATTCTCAGTCATGGTCATCCAGCTCAGGGCACTGAGACCTCCTTGGTCCATCACCTGTGTCGAAGACAGAGGCAAAGAACGCATTAAGCACCTCTGCCTTGTCTCTGTCTCTGTCTCTGTGTGGGGACCATCCTCATCGTGGAAGGGGCTGATGTTATTTTTACACTGCCTACTGCCATTAATATATTTGAGAAAACTCTTTGTATTGTTCTCCACATTTCTGGCACCTTCAACTCCAGCTTAGCTTTGGCCGCACAAATTTTCTCCCAACAGCAGCAAGCAGCACCTCTGTATTCCTCCCATGTCACTAGATCTTGCTTCCACCGGGCATGCACCTTCCTTTTTTGCCTTAAGTAAGACCCATTATACGAAATGATAGTTTTCTTCAAAATTTCTATTAACATCACCTAATGGAGTTCTGCTGCAAAGTGCAGGTAAATAAATCGAGTACAAAACATTTCCTAAGACATATTTTACTCATTAGTTTATATGGTATAGAAGAAAAATACAATCTAAACAAACTAAAATCTATTGACTTGGCTTCATACTTTTGCTTAGAGAGGAAAAATTTCTGAAAACTAAGTTGACACTGTTTTATGATTTGATCTTTAACAGCTACCCCTCCATATGGAAAAACTTTAGAATTCATCTGGAAAATTTAACTGTTTTTTAAGACCTTTTAAAATTTAACAGAAAACTTGCTATTGTTAATAATTTTACACAGAAAATTTTAAAAGTAAGTGAAAAGGTTGTTCCTAAACTCTAGTATTTAGTATTTGGACCGGCTATTATTTTAAATAGCACAGCTACATCAAAATTAACGGAGAGATCTGGATTTACACCATGTAAGATTTGAAAAGATTTGAAAATGGCTAATATCTATAGAATTCCACTAGTTTCATCCCTCTCAAATGCCAATAAGGTTGTCCCAAATGCTGACTTGCTTATTTCACAATTTGATTGTGTATCCACAAGCCACTTTGCACAGAGCTTCTTTTATAGTTTTGCTTCCGAAGGAAATAAGACTTTTGCAGTTGCATTGTCTGTCTATTTTGAAAGAAGATGAAAGGGGAAAGGCAGAAAATTATTGCTTGAGCTTGGAGACTGATTTCAGCCAAACTTGGGAGAGGATGTAGGGGCATGCAGCCTTAGAGGAGCTGACAGCAAACGGCAGAGCTGCCCCAGCGAGATGGGTCGGTGGGTACCGAGCCCTTGGCAGCAGCTGTGGTTGGCGCTGAGCACATGTGCAGAGCTCAACCACACAGTGCCCACAGTGCTCCAACTCAGACAAAGTGCAGGCTGTCCCCAATGCTACAAAGGATGTCATATGGAGTGCCAGGGGTGAAGGGACTTCAGGGAATGTAAAAACCGGCAAAGCAGGATTTATCAGTTTCTGCTGCTAATGGAACACCTGGCACCTTTTTTGTTCTTGTGTATATTCATTTAATTTCTTTTTACTTTGAGAATATCTAAGCATTTCTGATAAGTACTGAATATGATTTGCTCCTATCCCATGTGGATGCCATAACCTCATATTACTTCTTTTGAAAATCAAGGCAGAACCAAGATAAACAAAAAATTTTCCAATATATTTGATCTTCTATTGTTTAATATATAAGCCACAGATTTTTTACTTTGGTCCACCAGAAAAAAAAATGGAAAAAAATTTGGAACAAGAGGAAACCTTTGGCAATCTTTCAGATCAGAATGAAATTCATGCCTGGATGGATTACGGCCCTTCCCAGCTTTTGTTAGTTTACACTGATTTGTTTTGAATGTTCTATTTGCTTAAATGTTTTCAAGCCATTTTATCATTCTCTATTTGCACTTTACTCCAGTTGTTCCGAAATCTGTTCCAATCAAGCCAAGTATATACATCCAAAGAAAACACATTTTTAAGAGTGAATATGGCAGTGCTCCTCTTTACATACATACTTCAGTTTTCCCACACAAGTAGTCCCACTGAGTTTCAGACTTTTTCAAAATAAAGTGTCTTGTACAACTCTTTGCATATTAGAGTCAAGAAAAAGGTGGACCTCTGGACTCAAAGACCTATCCTGTGCTCTGTTTTCTTCAATCTGCAAACATTAAAATACCAGCTACTTATCATGCCTGATATTAGCAACATGAAAATTGTTAGCATTATTCTAATGCTTAAAAACAGGGATTCGACACTGCACATGAAAGCACAGGGAAAGGGGACAGCCTGAAGTGGGCAAGCGAAACAAGGAGAACAGGATGACTGAGTGGCAGATGCTGAAAAGAGAAAGAAATTTGGGGTTGCTTTTTTTCTAAAAAAAATGATGAATAAAAGGGAAAGTTGGCAGAAAGTTTGTTCATCTTGCAAGACTGATTTCTGAAAACCTAAATCAGAGTCAGATCAGGTGGGAATATAACACTTTATTTATACACTTAGATGTAAATTTTACAAATAAGTAATCTTCTTTAGCCATGTAAGGTGATGTAGTAAGCATCAAAAGCTATTTGCACAGTGACTAGCAGCAGAAGTACTTTTTTTCTCAGATATTTATTTGTTAGTTTAAAGGAAAAAAAGTAAAAAAGAAAGATACAGGTTTTGGGGGAGCTGCAATACGATTTCTCATTGTACTTGAATATTAACCAAATCCAGTCAAAGTCATATTGGACAGTGATGTAGAAAAAGGTATTGTATTTATATGAAATAGAAAACCAAAGGTTTTTTATGCCTCCATCTCTACGTTTCTGTAATGGAGTTCTATCTTCAGCTTTGAGATTTCTTTTATTACTTTTCTCTCCTGAAAAGTGAAGTCAGGAGTTCTCAGATAATGACATCCTGCACCCATTTTACGCCTTTATCTGAGAGCACAAAGTAATACAATCTGGAACAGTTTTTCTACTCTTTCATGAAGAAAACCCACTTATTTTCCATTGGAACCTACTCCCTTCCTTTTTTCCTTTTGAGGGCAGACCACAGGCTATTTTTTCTTCAGTACCACAGTTGTGACATCTGGATTTTGTGGATAATTCCTACTGGTTGGTTTAAAAGCAATCTCAAAGTCAAAACGGTTTGTTCAAAAGAGGGTGGAGAATGTTTTACAGTGTCTTTTTCAGGTAGAGATATAATTCCCTGTTGCTAAACTTCAGCCTTACTGCTGTTCTTGGTATCATCTTATGAATGCAAAAAGCTTAGTTTGGGCTTCTTTTAAGCAAATATTATGTTTTTTAAAGGTTGATTCAAAAAATAATGGGAATCCTTTCATGTCATAAAGAGATCATCTCGGTTTTTGTCAAATCATGTCTCACACTGAAAATGCATGATAAGCTGAAGTCCTTCTTGATATTTATTATCTGTGCTGAATAAAGACACTTAACTAAATAAGAAAATCCATAAAAGGAACCTTGTTTCACAGAGGAGTGGGAGGACTCCCAGGACAAAGATAGGATACAATTCTGACAGCCTACATTTTCAGTTCTCTTAGGGGCACTTTTACTCAGCCTTTGCAGAAAAAAATTCCAAACCTGCCACTAGTTAGATTTGCATAGTAATAAGCATTGAACATTTCAAAGAAATAATGCATGTGCACAGTTGAAGTTTTAGGTCAATTTCCAGATATACTTCCGTGTCCTTCAGCAGTCCAAGATGAGTTTTTCATGAGACATCTACCAAATCACAACAGCGGAGAGATGGAGAAGAAAGAGAAAAAACAAAAACCTTGGGATCACCTACATGAAGTTATCAGGTCAGCTGGGGTACCTCAGCAGTAATGTTTGTGGTTACTAATCAGTAAAACACATATTTGTACTTCATTTTTCTCGCAATTTTATAATTTCACAGACATAAGAAAATTGAAGTGCTATTTCCAGGAAAGCAGAGGGCACTACAGCTAACCTACTTTTTTATTTGAGTGTGAGGAGAGAGCCCATATTGGTGTAACATGCACCAAGAAACAAGAAATATAGGTAAACATTAAGAATTATATTAACTGGAGTGAATATTGCTGTAACCATCCTTACATACGCAACCTTTCTTCCAGCTGTCTGTTAAAATCTGATTAATTAATTAAAGGGTCTAAGACTTTCCATGTTTATTGGGTCAAAGTCAATTTGGTGTGTTAAGAAACATAAGAATATAAGGGAGCTATTTATATGAATAAACCCTAGAAATGGATCAATATTTTGTGATGAACTCTCACAGTTTCAGTGAAATATAGTGTAAAGTGGGATACAGGTCAGGAAAGTACTTCAGTCTGTCACGTCTGAAGTGTAGGCTGACAAAGGTATGATTTCCATAACACAGGAGCAAGGTCAGCAAAGCAATTTCAATATACATTGTCCTCACCTTAGCAGTGCTTACCTACAGACATTCAGATGGAAAGTATTCAGTACTGATCCTTTGGACTTAGTAAGAGAGAAAGCTCCCGTTAAGAAGAAGTGATTAGATTTCTGCTTCCCTGGGTTTCAGGATGCCAGAGAAGCAGAAAAAGCCATGTGACTATGGGCCAATTTCCAGTGCTTTCACATTAAGGAAATTATTTTCTGAGCTGTAAGGGATATCATTCTTTTTTTTTTTTCTGCTTGTGATGCCTGTTTCATGGAAGACTACAACTCCTGACACCCTCCAGCTGTAGACTCTGGAAAATGTGTGGCATTACAGAAGCTTCGAAAAGTGGTAATTTTTTAGTAAAAAGTTAAAACAGAGAGAAAAAGAAACTAACCATTCTTGCTAAAAGAGTAATATTCTCAAAAAGATGCTTGAGTGTCTGTTGGTGAGGAGAGGAGAGCAGAGATCAGACTTGATTTATTAGGAAGACAAGTTGAAAATCTTAACCTTACAGTGAAATTTCAAGAATGTATTTTTCTGTGTGTCATCTAGTCTGTATGTCACCTTGTCTGTGTTACGGTTTAAAGGTATAATACCTCAGTACCCTGGATTTCTTCCTAGGTTAAATTCATACTGGCAGGTGAATACAAAAATCCTTTGCATAAGGCTTGGATAATGTCTGTGTCCTGCTTAAACATTAACAGGTTTTTGACTTTGAGCTGAATTTAAACCTTTTCTCTGTCTCATGCTAACTGTCTGTGCGGAGCTATGTTACATACAAAAACTGGAGCACACTTTAAAAATAGGGCTGTTTGGTCAATTAATAATGTAGATTTAGGATTAGTTAAAACCAGTTCAACAAGTCATTTTCCTGCTGTCTGCAAAAGCAACAACAACAAAATCAAAACCAAACCAAACCAAAAAAGCTGGCTATTTTGTTTTCTAATATGTATATATATATATATAAAAAATATGTGGTGGTTAAGCTTTCAGAGATGGTCCTTAAATGATAAGGATGTTTTCTCTTTACATATATGTCTATAAATGCACCTTTTAACAGTGGAAAGAAAGAAAGAAAGAAAAGAGTACATCTTTTCAGTCAACAGAAATGACAAAGTGTTTAAGTAAGGGCAGGATTTGACATGACAATGGAGAGGTAACTGAAAACAGTGTTTCTCCAAACAACAAGTGTTGCAAAACAGCTGTCAGAAATTCCAGATGTTTAGTCCTTCCCTCACCAACTTTAGTACAGCCTGACATGTAAACAATACAGTACACTCTCTACAGAAATAAAATAGGTGAGGAATGTCCAAATGTGTGGCTGAAGAGCTTTGTCAGGGTAGGAGAGGGATGGATGGGAACACCCTCCCCAAAGTTCCCATTCCTTTCCCCTTTTCTCTCTCTCTGCCTGCCAATTTGTATTTCATAACATGATGAGTTACAGAAGGTTGTGAACCAGCACGGCATGACCTTACCTTATACCCCTGTGAGAAGGCTGAATGCAAAGGCTGTGAGCCTAATTCCCCCAGTACAGTGTGGGTCATAACCTGTTATTGTTGTTTGGTTGTAGTGGTGCCAGAACAGACATTTTTCTTGTCTGGATTCCAGTAATATATCTCACAGCTTGCTTTTTTTCTCATTACTTGGCTAGTCTGTCTTCTCAGCTTACATTTTCCGCAGTTCTGTCGGTCCCTGCATTGGCTACTAGACTGTTGAAATCTGTTGCAATCATTTCCCTCATGATGATGTGGGAGAATATAACCCTGTGGCTGGGGAATTAATGTGTATGAATAGTAGAGGGAAAGAATTACACATGCTTTGTGCAAAGAGGACCATTGGCTCACACACTGTTGCTATTTCTCCAGAACTTTCCCCTTGCTGTCCCTGCACAGTCCTAAAAAAAAAAAAAAGAAAAGAAAAGACAGAGTTTTCCAGGATTCTTTCCTGGTGAAATCGCCCTGATCCTAAATGAGAAATTGGAAGTGCGGGACAGTAACTCCATGTGTAGACTGATCAGATGGGAGGGCCCATTCCTGCTTTGTTGCTGTGGTAGACTGGTAGACTTACACCCATTCTGGCCCTTCTCACAGTCTGAGTTTGTTTCTGTAGAGAAGCTGAAACAGAGTAAATGTTGGTATATTTTAATATGTGATTACACATCTTTTAAACTACTTTGTATGATATTCAGTTCATGATGCCAGGAAGAGATGCAGTGAAAGGATGTGTTAACAATTACTCTCTCTTTACACTTAGATATCCCTATCGCCATGGTTTTGTGCTATGCATTAGGACCAGTAGGTGTTTGTCCATGATGTCAAAGTCTTAATCTTGTCGAAAAGGAGGAAAGGACTGGGTTGCTTTTAAAAAAGCTGTCACTTAGTGACAGTTGCAGAGTGTAAGAAAAATTTACAATTACTAAGTTTGGTCAAGTCATACCAGATACACAGATCTCATTCGAAGTCCTCTCTGTAGATATCTACTGCACCTCAGTTGTAGGTATGGCATGAAGTACAGAAGATTGCCTGTTTCGTGTGTCTTCAAAAAGACAAAAGTGAAGTCACATCTTGAAATACGGCTTGATTTAATTTTGAACAATGTCCTTTGCTTTTTGGGATAGCAGTCAAAGTTGCCAGTAGCTGATGACAGATCAGTTTATTTCTTTATATCTCATCTACTCCTCACAAATACTTTAAATATTTTACCTGTGCACAGAAGACTGAACAATGAGTCAGATATACTGCAGGGATTCGGTGCTGAGACTAGTTTTTACAGCAATTGTGATTGCTTCAGCCAGCTCTTTCAGATCCTGGAGTCTTAAGCGGTGATATGTCAAGCTGGAAGCCCAGCAGTGCCTGGATGCAGCACCAGCTGCACCAGCTCTCAGGGATAAGAGGAGATCTTAATGAAAGTAGCTGTTCTGTAGTAGCCTCGGGAAACTCCAAGGGAGATAGAACAGAGAGTTTGTCAATGCAGAGAACAGAATTGTGCCATGGGGCTCCCTGAAAGTGTCTGGTGAAGGAAGAAGAAGAAAAGAGATTGTGGGGAGAATGATACCGTTGCTTATCTCCCCTCAGAGCAGCATCATGTTTGTAGTCAATACATTTGTGCAGTAGCCCATCTGTGCACTCAAATCTATGAGACAAGTGCCAAATTCTCAAAGGAAAACATAAAAATTCAGCCTATTGTGATAGTTATACTATCACAAACTGAATAAGTAATTGAACAGTTTAGGACTCCCTCCATGCATATTTTCTGTCTCAATTTGAAGATAGAAATCTCAGCTAAGGAAAAAAATTTAAGAGGTTTTACTGGAGCCTGAAAATGACATTATTTATGGATAAGAAATATTTAAATTGATACGATAGACACCGTGTTGAAGATTCTGGCCTTGATACTTATTTCTGGGAAATAGAGAAAAATAAAGAGGTCAAACAGAATAATGTCCAATTCTTTTTATAAATGATTTTTGAGGTGTTTAAGGGAAGATCTGAAAAGCGTTATATAAACACAAAGATCCACTCCACTGGATCTTCTCCATTGCATCTCCAATGGAGAAGCAATTTTTTTAAGAATAAAATAACCACTAGTAGAGCTCAGAGGAGAAAAACAAGCATCCTAGCTGCCTTAGGTAAGAAATAACAGTGACTCACCTGCTCAAAGTCAAAATTCCATAGTTTCATCTTGTTTTTGTCACATTGTTGTAAAGGTCTGGAAAACTATGTTGATCATTTTAAAACAGTTTAAAAGAGGCCAGTGAGAACAAGCCTGTCTGTGGGTGTCACTTGGTAGGTATCACACCTCAAAAAGAGGATTAGAGTGCAGCGTTATTCTTAGACACACAGGTAGAGGTTACCTTGTGCACAGCTAACCTGGGCATTTGACATACTTCCCTATTTCATGATCCAGGGAGATGATAGTCAGCAGGGGATGGCCAACAGATCTGGGATTATCTTGCAGAACCTTAAAGTTTCTTTGCAGTATATGAAATTTTGGTGCTTGATACCAGTATATCTTCCCTGTTGCGGAATCCTTTCCTTTGTGTGTAGGATGTCATTGGCCAGTGTTTCCTCTCGTCTTCCTCTCAACACTTCTATGTTTTTCCTCCCTGCAAATGTATTATGTAACTTTTGCTTTATTTCTCCTTGTGTATATGTCTTCAAGGGTAATCAAAAGCTAACCGGGAGTTCAGGCCTACTGTTTCAATTGGCTGTGTTGATGCCCATTCATAACTTCCAGTCTGCTTGGATCATGTATTTTCGTCCCCCCATTTGATACAGACAGACTTTCTCTTCTGCACTGAAGAGGAGGAATTGAAAAGGGTTTTTCCAGGAAGGAGAACTAGAGGAACAAGATCATTCTTCTAGTTGGTACTCCTTATTTCCTCATTTCTGTGTCTGTGTGACTGCTTTTAGAAGTTGCATAGAACTGAAGAGATACAGTTTCATCTAAGTTTCCACACCTTCTTTCATCAAGGGGTCAGGGGCCTGGGAAAAATCAAAGGCTAATAGCAGGAACATTTTCGAAGCTTCACATTCATTAGGGACAGCTGGTGAAGTAAGAGAGGTAAACAGGGGAAGGCAATGTTTATTGAGGGCTTCTATCCCAGTACTGAAAAATAAATATGGCTCATTCCTTTGCTATGGAACATGCTCATTAAAACAGATTTATTATTCCTTGTGGACAGATACTTTGCCTTGCTGTGCTTACTTCAGAGAAGTTGCAATGATTTATGCTTATAGAGGTTTGCCCCACAAAATAGAAGAATCAAATAATACTATCTCATTGTACTCCTTGCATTCATAGACCATAAGACTGCAGCCAGTTTTTCAGACATATAAGGCATTTCAATGTGTAGACAAACTCAATTCGAGCCTCACAGCAAATATTATGCTAAATAAGAGGGTCGCTGCTACAGGTGCTTAGAAGACAGAATAAATAAAAGTTTGCAATTCATGTTGTGTGGACTAAAGTCTGTGAAATATTATACTATTAGGGAGAGATTCGCCTGCTTTGATTCATTAATTTCCCTTTAAGGTGCTTCATTTCCCCTTCCAGTCATCTGTCAGTTATTTTTTTTCCACAACACCCCTTGAAGTGTGGAAGTGCTTCAGCTCCAGGTCTGGCTCTTGCCCTCTCTTCTCCTCTGTCTGTGACCTTAGGACTTCAACACTATTTTCTTTCCTGAGTCAGGAAGAAGGGGGCAGCTGGCTAGGACCTTGCACTCATCTCTGTTTTTCCACCTACAGTATGTTTGCTTTTCTTTTCCATCTGCAGTTTTATCTTGCCCCCTTCAGTCACTCATTATTTGGCATGTATATTGCGGGCTCAGTTCTCCACTTACTTAGCATGTGCACAACATCATTGACTTCAGTGGGTTTATGGTTTTAACAGAGAATACAGCTTGATTCAGTTCTGGTGCTTGCAAACGCATGTTCTACCAACCTAAGCGGGAATGAGTTGTCAGAGGTCATGAAAATCCTGTAGAAATATAAGAAGTTTGCTGATGTCAAGTTAAAATGATTTAAGAAGAAAGAGGAAAAAATTCCCAATAGAATCAGACTGGACATATCTGTCAGCATGATTGTTGGAAGGGAGAAGGGAAGGTTGAACAGCTGCAATCCCCTTCCTTTGCATTGTAATTGGGTGGTGACAGTGTAGTTATTTTATCACTTTTCTTGTTATATACTTTTTCCTCATCTTCCTGAAGCTGAATTCAGATTCCTGCTTTGCAAGACTAACAGTTAGGCCAGATGAAATCTAGGTGTGGTATATGGATAATGTCAGGGCTGTCTAAAATGAAAAAGAAGAGTGTTGGATGTGTGTTGGATTGAATTTCTTTATTTGGTACTCTAGCTGAGAGGCAGATAGGGCAAGTGAATAGGAGACTGACATTCATCAGTTTCCATCTGCAGATACATAGTTGTAGTTCTGCTAATTGAGAATAATTTCTCCACCAAATGGAAGATAGAATGGTAGATTAAGATGTCTGTAAATACACTGCAATTTCAAACAGTTTTCCATCATGTACTGTTTTGGGACACAAGCACTTACATTCCTGCAGAAGTCCATCCTGCAAGTTGCAAAGCACTCTGACCCTAGTCCAGTAAAGCACTTAAACATATGCTTAACTCGGATATGTTGATCTTACTGTGTTTTCTTGCATGCTTAATACAAAGCACATGTTTAATAGCTTTGCTGGAGCAGGCTCAAGATGCTTTGCAGTTTGCACAATGAGATCCATCACTCACACAGATAATCAAGTGTTTGAAAGTCTTCATTAATTAGCAACTAGTGATTTACTATAACAGCTAATAGCTATTGTTTCTCTTGAAACTAAGGAAAAGAAATACATTTTTTAACACAACCCTCTTTGTAAGGTCACTTATTTTTTACTCCAGCTTGTCAAACCATCCAAACCTTAGATATTAGAAAAAGGTTCTTCATTTAGAGGGTGGTTGGGCACTGGAAGAGACTCCCCAGGGAAGTGGTTACAGCACTCAGCAGACAGAGTTCAAGAAGTGTTTGGATGATACTCTTGGGTACACAGTGTGACTCTTGGGGATGGTTCTGTGCAGGGTCAGGAGTTGGACTCAAGGATCCTTGTTGGTCCCTTCCAACTCTGTCTGAAAAAAGCAACCTCTGTCTAAAAAAGATAACATTAGCCATTGGCATAGCAGGGCCATGAAGCAGACCTCTGCATGGACAGCAAACAGGGTAATTTTTGCTGTGGGTTGTGGGGGCTGACCTGTCTTTAATTTACTTTTGGAATTGTCCACAGACTGCTTTGTGGTTTACAATCCAGTATTCAGATGGTATTCCCAGACCATATAAGAGTCATTAATGTAAAGATAGCGAGGATCTGCAGGGGGGCCTCACTGAGTGTAACTGAGCTGTGTTTCCCTACGTGTCACTCTTCTGCCTTTGCCCACAAGCATGCACACATGCATAATTAGGCATCTCATTACATAGGATCCTCTTTACTTCACAAGGGAAAGGGGATGTGTGCATCTAGCTGAGATCAACACAGCTAAACAAGTTGGCCCACTGGCGTATGTTTTGTGACATGTTAGATGACATGCTGCCATGATGGTTGCTCTGCTCCTTGGTCAGATGCACTGCTAAATGAGGGAAGATGTCATAGAAATTTCTGACCATCTTAAAGTGAGAGTAAGCATTATTTAGTAATTATGAACTGAAGCCCTGGCTTTAATCTTCTGCTAAACTACCCTTTTCCCATATAAGCTAGTTTACTTGACTCTTCATTTCATAACATAGATACGGCTTGGCCATATTTATTTCTGTGATTGAGCAGCTTCTACCATCACACCATACCTGCTTACTGCTCTGATCATTAATTACCTCGAATTTTCCAGGTCTTTTTCATGACATCCACAAAGTCCTTGGCTGACCACCTGAAACTGACATTGACTAGACATGGATTAGTTCAACAGAAGTTCCGGATGGCCATGGCAGCTCAAACATTCAACTACTCTTGTACATATTTAATTATATTAATACATTTTCTCTATATATAACCTTGTACAGAACAAACAAAAGTCATTCTGGATCAGCAAGCATAGAAGCGGAGAACTGCAAAAGCAAGCTTTTTTTCCTGCAGTTCAATATGTATTGAAAACATACATCTACATGCTTTTTAGTTTTGGGTCTGTACCTATGTAAGAACCCATTGTACTCTGGCATCAGATTACAGGGAGGATACAATCCCAGCTAAATACCAGGCTCCCTGACCAGGTCTGGAGATCTATGCTGCATTTTGGATTTGCTATGTAACTTAGGAGAGAGAGTTTTATTTAGTCACCGCTGTAGTGTTTGATTCAGCTTGCTTAGCTTCCACAGAAGCCTTTAGCCTTGGCTGAAGCTTTGGGAGAAAAGTGAGTTGCTGTTTACCTAAAGAATTTTGTGTGACCAGATAACCTTGCTCACTGACAAAACCATTTGCCTCAGTCCTGATGAAGCTGTTTCGGTTTCAGTTGTGACAATTGCTTCATATTATGTGTCAGATAAGAATTGTGATCAGTAGTTTTTTTTATTCTTCATGGAGATTATTGTACTGAAGGTGCTGCTAAACTGACTATAGGCAGAGTGTGATGAAGAAGCTGAAAGAAGTAGCTCATGCATCTGGGCATATCAGCAGACAAAGCACTATTACATCAGTGCTATTATAAAATTAACATCAGAAGTTACTGACTGAGGTGTCTTGTCCTTAGCATTTGTACCATTACATGCAATGACATTTTCCTTTTATCAGGATGTAATTTTGACCGCTGTGTGATGCCTTTTTGTCCTATGTGCAGGATCTCCCAAGCTCAGAGTGGGAAACAGAAAGTCTGTTTGTCCCAGCCACTTAGAAAGTTAGAGTATGGCAGTGCCTTTGCCCCTGATGCCATGTAGCTGCCTTGTACTCCTGTGCTGGCCAGCAGTTTTTGCAGCAGCAGGGCACAGGTGGAGGAGAGGGATTAAATCCTCCTGCAAAAGAGCAGCTTTCTGGCTGCAAGGCTTTGAAGCATGTGGAATGTGTCCAGCTCTCTATCCTCCAGCACCAGGTGACAAAAAGCCAGTCCAGATGACAGCCTGGAGCATGAAGCCTACCAGTGTCCCAACTCTTGTGTGGATGCAGCTAACCTCCTTAAGCATCAGGCAGGAAGCAGCTGAGCAAGGGCAAAGGGATCCTCGGTTTCCAATCTTTTTGCAAAGTGCTCTTTAAGGACCAGGAGAGCAGTCCCACAAGGGCAGCATGGTGAATATGGGGTCTCTGGTTCGTATTCTTTACTGCCTGCCCTCACTCTGATAGAAAAACTCTGTAAGTAAGTAGGTATTTGAGGTTCAATCCAGCTTTGCTGCCAAGGTTACATATTGGGAAAATCCTTAGGCACCCCAGCAGACACCTTGCTGTTGGTCAGTGTGCTGGAGGATGCTCAGCTATATTATACACAGAATAAGAGTTATGTGTTTGGTCTGTGGTTGTCAGAAAGCTTCTCTGAAATCCTATGAAACTGAAACTTCTTCTCTAAAGTACTCTTCCAACCCTGCTCTAACACAGTTTATTTTTAAACAACTATCAGTGAAAGAGAAAGTAGTGGGGCTAAGATGTAATTTTTTCATTTTCTGCACTTAAGTAACATGTTTTAAACACCTTTTACATGGCATATTTACAGCTTTTTTAAAAAAAGATAAAAATGTTTTCTACTTTCAAAGTCACAGGAGGCAAATACTATTTGGTTTTCTTCTATTAATCTGTTTTGACTTTGTGTAGTGAGGAGACTGATTTCAGAGACTCAGTACTAGCAGGTACTTGACATAAAGTGCTGTCATTTGTGCTTTTAAATAGTCCTACTCCGCAAAAATAGTTAACATTACCTCATCATCCTTTGGTGCTCAAGATGCAGTTTATTAGTATCATAATGTGTTTCATTTGGACCCATGAGGTTTGTCAATGCAGGTGAGAGTGCAAACACAGCGCTAGTACCAGCTGGTAAAAAGGTCCTGGGAAATGCCAGTCCCAGACACCTAATCAATGGAACAAGAGGGGCCCTACCAAGCCTGGAATTCAGCACACTGAGTAAAGGGATGCAAAACAGGGTTTACCTGGAAGAGAGTAGATTCTGGAGAGTTTCAGTAAGCGATGGACAGTACGATGGAGGGGGGGAACAATATGTGCTTTCCTCTGCTTGGTCCTTGGAGAGGGACAGAAAGCTACTGATGCAGAATTTGGAACTTGCATCTGGAAAAAAACATGTTTCAAAGGGTCTAAAATCTTGAGCTCAGCAACAGAAAAAAAAAGGGTGAGGGGGAGGTAGGGGTGGGAGTGGGCCATGGCAGAGAAGGGTGAGACAAAAGAAGACAAGGGATACTGTGTCTCTGGGATGCTCTGTAGAAGAAGAAATCTGTGCTACATAGGACATCAGTGAGTGCTTTATCTCTCTTCATGCAGCCAGTTTTGAAGCTTATACATAGCTGCACTGCCAGAAAAGATCTTCCACTCAATAGATAAGCCTACCAACTGCCAGCCATGTGTCTTCTCTTCAGCTGCACATTTGTTCATCTGTTTGAAGCTCCCAATCTAGAGGTTTCAGCTTCCCATGCAGGAAGAGGGAACCAAAGACCACAGAAACCATGTCATATTTCCCTGCCCTGTCCTGCCCTCCTCTTTCCTCCTCTTTCTTTCCCTCCCCTCCCCTTTCTTTCCTTTCGCCCTTTCTCCCTTTCCCCTTCCTTTTCCTCCAAAGATTGCATACAAGAAGAATTCTGCATCCACACTGGCAAAGACAACAGACAACATGATTGTTCAATGGATGATTGTTCTCTGTCCAATTAATCATTTCAGAAGTATTCCATACCAGCTTGGATTGGATTCGGTAGCTGTTTTTCAGTACTGCGTAAGAAAATTCGAGAAATGATTGAAAGACTGGCACGCTGGAGGCAGATTTGCACGCCTATGGCAGACCAGGTGAAGGAGAGGTCACAGTTCACCCTAGGCCAGTGCTTCAGGATCCTGGGACCTTGTCAAGGAGAGTCATCAGCAGTGGGAGTTCTTGGCTTATTTTCAAATGTCAGTCCTACGATGATGGTGATAACTGCGTCTACTGGCCCGTTTCCACTTGTGTGCTTACATATTTGCTTTAAAGCTTTTTTTTTTTTTTAGATGCATGTAAACAAAACCCCTTCGGATCCATTCTTTTGAAAGTAAGCTGTGTACAGGAACAACAAACAGCACAGAACTTGTTCTGAACACATATGTCATCACTTTTCAGACTGCTAAGGATTTAAAACTTTATGGGACTTTGCAAGACAAGACAATGACATAAACCCTTGCCACCCTTTCCAAACAGAATGTTGCCTCTCATTAACTGAAGACAATAGCATCAAAGATTAAAAGCAAAGCCATTGCCTAGTGTAAAAATGAGTGATTGTATAGTACCCACTGCAAGGCTTTTTGAGGAGGCCTGCTTATTCATAGAAATGGTTTTGAACAAGGCATTTTTCATTGGGTGCTTTGTTTCATTTTTGCAATAAGCTGAAGGAGTGGACAGAAAAGCAAAACTAAACTATTAGCTGTTGTCTTCTTTGCTAAGGCCTGATATCAACTGTATTACTACCTTCAATACCTAGAGCTGCATATGATAAAAGCATGGTCTGTAGGTATTCAGAACTGGGTAGAAATAGAGCAGTTAAAAAGAAATGTTTTATTTTGTTTTTGATACAGAGTAACCGTGGCAGAAAAGACCCTTAAAGTGAGGAAAACCTTGCTTTAAAGTGCTGATTTACCTTCATGTGCCATCCTGAAGCCATGGCAGAGTGTCAACTGCTCCATAAGCAGCTATGTTTTTTCAGTGATGGCTGGATGTCTTTAAGAGAATGATGGGAGCTGTTCTAGCCATCCTCACACATAATTCAGATGCTGATGTTGGAAGTTATTAAAGGTCTTTGGGCCACTCCATCTTTTAGAGCCTTAGTTTTTCAGAAATTAGAAGATTCCTCTACGCTGACAAGCAGGTAAATTTAAGCCTGTGTGACTCCATGGAAATTTTTTTCCAGTATCTAAATTAGACTGAAAATTACTTGGGTAGAGGCCTTAAGATGTTGTTTTAGAAGATTACTTTGGTTCCTGAGTTCCCATTGTACTTTGAAACATTGATTCAGCTGTGATATGATAAATTCATCTGACTGAGAACTGGCTTTAAAATTTATTCCTGGCTTTAAAATAAAAATGAAGATTTGGATTGTTATTTTTTCAACTGCTTATCTTCTTCTTCTATATAAAAATCTCAATGTTTTACTTTTTTGGGAGGGAGAGGATTTTTTTTGAGAATACTTGTAAACTCTCTTTGTAAGCTTCAGCATAAGACAGTGGTTCTTTTTTTTTCTTCTTTTCCACTTTTTTTTTTATTTGGTAGACTTCAGCTTAACTTTGATCTGGGGGGAGTAAGTAGATCTGGCAAATAAAATTCTACTCTCAGCATCTGAGAAAATAACACAAGTCAGCAAAACAATACTATCAAAAAATACTTAGAACTTCAGAATCACTAGTAAAATAATATTGTTTTCTTTGTGTTTTATTTCAGTACTGTGATCATAGAGTTAGCTATACCATGTAAAAACCCCTATCAGAATGTCAGGCATCTACGAACAACTGATGTCAGGCTTCCCCTTTACTATTTTCGTCAAAAAATTGAGCTGAGATTTAAAAATCATTTCCTTAAATGAATGGTGAAGTTGGACAAAATATTCTTTCCCTTCTGCTAATTTCAACATTAGTTCCGACCTTGTCATTACATATGTTGCCTGTTGCTTCTTTCTTCACAAACACATTCAGAACCTTTAGATTGTTTTCTTGCATATGATTTCATAGAATCATCTCCAAATGGGTACCACTAATTTAAAACTCCCAGACGAATTTTGCAAATGAGGGTGCTGTTTAGCAGCTACTATTCCATGCACTTTCAGAGAAACCTTTCCAAGACCTTCTAAATCATGTTGGCATTTTTAAATATTTGAACATATAAGAAGAAAGCAATATACCACTGATATAAGAAAAAAAAGGCAAGTGGGGGAGGAGGAGAGCAGGCAAATGTGAGAACTAAAGGCACTAAAAATATGATCAGAGGAATACAGGGGCAGAAGTTTGAAAAGCTAATACCATGCACTGTCATTTCCCTTCCCCTGCTGGAGTTACTGCATTTAGAGTCCACTCAGCAAAAAACGAATATATGTCTCAGTGAATTCAATAAAAAATATGATGTTTTATTTTAAAAAAGTCATATACTACGCCAGATTTTGTTCTACAGACATTCAGGATGTGACTTCAATTTCCTTCTGTTGGTGAGGGGGGGTGGCAAAGTAGGAGAGGACAGCAAGCTGTACTGAAAAGGGGCATTGATAGGTGTGATCAGCTCTTAAATACTCAATCATAGTTCGCCACAGTGCACCAGGGCACATCTTGAGCCATGGTGTGACACTCTCACTATCTTCTGCTAAAGCTGTGGAAGTCTCAGCTGACTGGAAGGATTCATTATAATTGTTGTAAGGTTTCTGCCATCGGCTACGTGAGTGTGTTCCCAGAAAAGTACCCTGATTGCTGAATTTTTTGAAGAGATGAGTGACGGTGAAGCTACAACAAGACCAGTTCATGAAGATGTACAGGCAAGCACTAATGAACATGACATTGTCTTCTGACTGTGAACATCAGAGGAAGTGTGGAAGGATCACTGTTATGAAAACTGAGTGTCCAGACCTCCTTCTTGCTGAAAAATGTATTAACCAGCTGTGGTGAAGAAAGATGGGAAGGCCTAATAGCCATTTGTTATAACCCTCCAGATAGCTTCCAGATTTTCCAGTTCGTGTCCAGAGAGGGAATTTCCACTGTCATTTGCTAACAGGAAGTGAAGAACGTCTCCTCCCACCCCACAAAAATCCCTTTGATCTTTAAAAGGCAACATATGTTGTGTAAGCACCAGTGACTTTTCAGTTGGTTTAGGTCAGCAGCTCACAGGCTGAGCCAGATAAGTCCATTTCTCTCAGGTAGGTGTTTTGGCCAGAGGCTGGAATTAGGAGAGCATGTGGGGTGCCAGGGCTCATTTTTTCTGATGGTATTACTTTCCTTCCTTCACAAGGGATGGTACCTGGGACTGCCCTGAATCCTGCACCACTGTTCATGTCTAAAGCAGCACTAACCACCTCATGCAGCTGCAGGTAATGATGAGTTTTGGGCCATTTATCAGGTACTACTGGTCTTTTTCAATATTACTGTGCTATACAGGTCTTCCAGGGTTTCTAACAGCATTGATGACAAAGATGATTATTAACATATATCAGCAATTCCTTATAAAGAACAGGACCAGCTATAACCTTTGTTCCAAAATTAAGGAGGAAAGTTCTAACCTTCTTCTAAGTTGGAAAATAGTCAATAAAATAAGTCCTTAAGAATTGTATTCCTTTCCTTCTTAATTCCCCTGTCCAGATTTGCTAAATGATAGCAAAATAATTTACTGCCAACCCACTCATTACCTTTTTTTTTTCTTTTCCCTCACACTCAGCGGTGAAGTATTTATGATATCCAGACTCTCCTTCCCCCAACATCCTTATTTATTTTTCCTTAAGTTAAAATTACTAAACTTTTCTCATCTAGTCTTCCAGTTGTAAAGAATTAGTCAAGCCTGTAGGGCTGTTGTCTTTGCAAAACTAGCTCCCCTTGAACTAGTTATTCCCTTCTATTATGTGCAAGGTTCAGTTTTCATAAAACAAGGTGAATTTAAATGATTCAGCTTTGTCAATTATAGCCTTGTGTTCAGGGCACCACAGCAGTGTGGAGACATAGATTCACTAAGGGGAAAGATGAATGCACGATGAATAAGCCTGCTTGTCATGACTGCTCTAGATCTCTAGCTTGTCTCTTGAACAAGAAGAATTTGATTGTGAAACCTGAAGAAATTGGAGAAGTTTATTTCAGTTGAGTTGAGCCCAGAATATTTTTGTTCCATTAAAGTATTTTTTTTTCAGGAAAACTTTCTTTGCCACTGGTCCTACAGAAGCTGCGACAAGGAAAATTTAATCAAAATTCTGATAAATCCCAGCTTTCTTGTGTATGTTATGCAACTGACATTAAATAATTGTTGAGCAGATTCATTATGTTTCATTTACAGAAAATGGATAGGAAAGTATTATTTTAAATCCATTCATTATCAATAGTTGCCCACTACATGACTTTTCTGAATAACCCACATTTTGCAAATCATATTGGACATGATAGGAACTACTTCAGAGCATCTTTATGTGCTACTGCTACCTAAGTGGCAGGGAGCAGAGTCTCTTTCCCGACTGATTGAAAACCTTTGCATATATAGAACAGCCAGTAGTGAATAATGGTAACTTGTTTGCTCAAAAGTGTCAGCTGTGGATGCTTTTTTAAGCAGAAATCACAACATTTCTGTATGTGTTAAAAAAACCAAAATGGCTGCATGGTGCCATGAGATGGGGTTTACAAGTGGATTTTTAAGTACAACTGTAGAAATCAAACACCCCGGTGATTAAGACAACAGCTTGCTTTGTGAGCAATCACAAAATTATCACTTTGTGTTGTAAATCATTTCTATCTTCTTGCTTTGCTTCAAGGAACTGGCTAACTTCTCATTGGTTCAAAAACAGCCTTTACCTTCAATGGATCCAGGATTTTTCTGTGCCTTCTAGATCAGTGTCATCTCCAATGAATGAAATGGTGATAATATCAAAAATTAACCTCACTGGAATTTTGTGAGGAAAAACCCTTGAGACAATTGCTATGTGCTTTTATTAGCCATGTAAACACCTACCTTAGATTATTCAGCAAACTCTATTCAGTACAACAAAATAAGGAATCTTCCTGGAGCATTTGTTTACATACAAGTAAGACTGAACAAAAAAACCTCAAAGTAGTTTGAACAGATGTCTTGGCCTCAGTTGTCATTGAGGAAGTTTCAGTCAAGGGTAAGATACTTTTCTTCTCATGCTTATTGAAGGGTAAGAGCATCCTCACAGATGGATGACATGAGACTACAGACACAGTGTAAGTTTGTACACTATCTTATTTTGCAATAATTATCCGTAAATCCAAGTCCAATGCTCCACTTCTAAGTGAGTCGGGCTCCAAGATCTGGCCTTAAGTTAGAGAGTTATATGGTCTTCAAAACTTGCATAACTCAATCAGCTTCTCCTGTGTCCTTCTCCACTGTGCATTTTGTTGGACTCCTGGATATCTAGGCTGAGGTGAATGTCATCAATAAAAAGTTAACTTGTTAGTGTCTGTGTGAAATCTGCTTACATCCCTTAAAAAATAAAACTCTCAAGACTGTATGACTGAGAAGTTATGGGTGAGGAAGTAAGTGTAGCATGGTTTGCACTACTCATAAGCTCCACGAATGTCACCTGTATTTGGGAATACCATGATTCAATTCCTTGAATTAAGAAAACAAGCACTTTTGAAGCCAGTAGCTGTAATTTCACATTTATGGGTTGGGCAGCCGTGGCAGGACAACTTTGTTTCCTGGACATTTCATTATCGTAGCACTTTCTTTTTCCCCATCTCTTTCACTTGCCTGCTCTGCCTTCCATCCTGCCTCAGTCTGGTTTGTTTGATTTACTGCGAAGTCACTGGGGAAGATCAAGTTACAGCTTTGAAGTACAGTGACTTCAGGGTCCTTGGCATGCACACACTTCCCTTGTCTGAGCTGCATCAGGCTTTGCCCACTCTCAGAGAGGCCCTTCTCCTGAGTAAGGGTACAGACTTTTATAGTTCTTGATCCTTACAAATTGCCTGTGGGCCATACATCAGAGTTTGAGTTTTCAAGTATTCAGGGGTTGGGGTTTTTTTGGGTTTGTTTGTTTGTTTGTTTGTTTGTTTGTTTTTTCATTTTCAAGTATAAAGTATGTATAGCAATGTTACTTTTTGGGAAAACTAACCAAAGCTGACAATGGCTGAATTTTATACAACTACACAAAGTTATCCAATTAACATCCTAAGCAATAATAAAAAGAAACATACTATGGAAAGCAATTAATAAGGTCTTGTTTTGAAATTTTTTCTTCTCTATTGATGAACACATTTATTTTCAAATTCACAGGTGTGACTTTCCAATAGTGTTTTTGTCTTATGCAGCTTTTGTATGAGTGTTTTACTGGACATCTCTACCAGAAAACCAAAACAAAGAAGTGCAATTCTTGTAAAGTATTTGGATATACAAATCATCAGAGTGGTATTGAAAAAAATTTGCATAACACTGAACAACAAGCACAGAATTGCCATCATAATGTATTTTGCTTGTGCTGAAGTGGTTGTTTGGGTAATTTTTTTTCCTATTCTATTTACTCTTTTCAGCCATATAAATATTACAGGTTATATTTAAAAATGTGAATTTTGTCTTACTCCCAAAAAAAGATGTTGTAGATTGGTTTCGTTTCTTTCTTTGTAGATTGTTTTGTTTCTAGATTGAAGAATCTAGACAGATAAAATTGCTTCTTAATCTTTCTAACTCATTGGAACTGAACCTGACATTATTCTCGAAACCTTCTCTGAAAGAACAAAAACCTAATCTAGATTTTTTTTAATACCAATCAAGAAATTTGGGACAACAAATTATCTCTGCTGATGCTTTTTTACAAAAGCAGAAGCACCCTTTGTTCTGGTTAGTGCAGGCACCTACATGAAGCACTTGTAGGTTGGATTTATAACCAAGTTCCAAGCTGGGTCAGAGTCTGTGCTGAGGAGAGATGAAAAGAGTAGAAGCACATAAAATTGAAAGAAATCTACTGTGGTTTCCACGTATAAATCCTTAACCTTAATGTAGTGTAATAACGTTTCTTCAATAAATGTCTTCAAGATAGGTTCAATACTGGAAAATATTATTTTTCTCAAAAGCACTCTATTAATCTACTGTTAGTGTCCATCAAGCTCTATGAAAGTCAGTAAGGATGACCATGTTGTCCTGTTTGACCTTCAAAATCTATGAATTTCTGAACTGTCTTTTGTAGCAAGTCATTTTATGATTAAGCCAGTTCTAATTATTTATATGTATCTTCTTAGGTGAACAGTACTTGGTTATGTGAATCCATGAAATAAAACTATCTCCTCATGTGTCCAACCTGATGCTGCAATATCGCTCATTCTGTGGTTTTCAGAGTTGATACTGAGGGCAGACAGAAGGAAAACCATGGACTGCTTTTCCTACAGCTGCCTAGTTTGGATTTCTGTGCCAAGAGTCTTGTAGGACAGAAGCTCTTTTTACTGAGGGAAAGCACGTGGTATTAATGAGATGTGCAGTAATGCATTTTCAATTCCAAAACTATCCCAGAGGGAGGTCCTTCAAGGATTAATGGAAAGCAAAACACTGGTTATCTTATTAAAGTTTCATTTACTGTGCATCTTATCAAGACTCACAAATATGAAAGTTATTTATGCTTCCAGGATGTGTGATATTTCATTCTGTGGAGCGAGCGGTTGTTACTTGAAAATTTGCCTGATAAGGTAAAAAACAAAGGCTAAATAAGAGAAGAAAATCTCTTGATTTAATGGTAGGTGTTTCATCCTCAAGGATTGGGTAGGGTTGAGAAAGGCAAGAAGGATTGTTCCTTTAGTTTAAAGGAAAGCACTAGTTAGTTCATTTGATTTAACTGTGCATTTCTTGAGTACTCCAGAATAGTTCCCCAAGTTAGATAGGTCAGCAGGAGAATAAAAGCAGCACACAACTGAGTTGCCTCTCATTTCCCCTGTTGTTTTCATGGACTATCTCATATCCTCTGGGATGTCAGCTAAAGGAACATCTCAAAGCATGCCCCAAAGCCTTAACAAATCAGCAGAGGACTGTTTTCCATTGAAACTTGCTATTGGCCTCAGGTTTCAGTTTAGCAGAAGAAAGTATATAAGATGATATTTTTTGTAATTAAAGATTTTTACTAAAACTTTTCAACTTGGTTCTTTTGGAGGTGTACTACTGCTAGCTGAGCAAAGCAGGATGCTCTACATATTCACCAGTTTTCTTTAAATGATATCCAAATGAGAGATCTGTCAAAAACCAACATTTTCATGCAGATGGAAACAGTTTTGTTCTATGAGAAGATGCAGAGGCCCCAGGGTATTCTCAGTAACAGGAAAATTATTTGCAGTTGGTCATACAAGCTGTCTGACTCAGGTAATCTACAGTTCATCGGGTCACTTGGTTGAAACTGAAGTCCAAGATGATACTCTCTGTTCAGATGAAATGAATTGGAATGATTTTGTGTGCATGTGCACGGGCCAGCGCCTGTGGTTTTGTGTGAGAGAATCTGGGATTATTTGCTGTACATGTGCTAAGGTGTCTGCAAATCTTTTGGACAACAGCAAACTACACTGAAGAAAAAAGCAGATATTTCATTCATCAATTTATTTTAAGGAGGAAAAAAAGACAAACTGTTTCAGGAAAGAAGACACAGATGTTCTACATTAAAAACCAAGGGAACCGGGAGAAATATTCCTTTAGCAGATGGACTAGTATCAAAATACCTAGGACACTGGTATGCAAATACCTACTGGTGAACAAACTCATCAAATAACCCTCCTGAAAGAAGGTGAGAGATGTGCTTAGCATTCTCATTAATGATCACTAGTGACTGTTCAAGTGTTTTCTCATCAGCAGAGATGGGAGAGGAAAGACTTGCCTTGCCTTTGCTTGACTCTGAAAGTAATAGGAGAAATTTTCAATGATTGTTTATACTGTAGGTGTAAACCGCATTTCTCCAGTGGAAACTCAAGCCATGCTCTGTGAAGCTGTGTGTCAGCACAAGGTGGTAGATGATCCCTGTTGAGAGATTTTACCTCTAAATGAGATTTAAAAGCAACGGCAGGGAACAATGTTTGTTCCAGTTGCAGCCCTATGACTAAGTCTCTTGGTCTCTCACAAATTAACCAGTGCACTCTCCTACTTTGTGCGGGTGGCAAGAGAAAGGAAAGTGTAAACACAGCCTAAATATCATATTAAACTAGGTAGGAAACTATTCCGCAAGACTGTTGTGAAGTAATCAGCAGGACTGACTTCTTCATCAAAAACAATTGACATGGCATTCCCTCAGCAGCACCCTACACCAAGCCACAGACCAGGACTGGTGCTGCGTTTTGTTACTGCCCACAGACTGCAGATTGCCCCTCACTGCCATGGGGAGGAAGAGGGTCAGTCTTTAAGCTTCTGGGATGCTGATCTATTTTTTCTCATCTTTCTTCTCTAGCCAGGCAGCTTCCCTGAACTGTTGCCTAAAAAAAGATCCAGCAAATCTGTAGTTAACACCTACATGTGCTTCTGATTATCTGTTCTTCCTCCTCCTCCCCCCTCCACTGAAAACTGAGGCTTGTCTGCAGCTCAGAGAGAGCAGTCAGAGGAAGAAAAGGCTGGGTTAGGGAGCTGTGGATTTTCTTCAGTTGGTCCTGAATGTAACAAATAAACAATTCTTCTACAATTCTTACTAGTATGTAAATGGGCATTTCTTCCTGGATGGAAAACTAGAAGCACTGGGAGAAAAAAGTATGGCCACAGCAACAGTGGCATCTCTCTAATCATCTCCTCCCACTCCTTAGTCCAAGAGCTATGACAGTTTAAGCCCCTGCCTGTATACCACTGTCATGGACATCATTTGGGAGCTCAGCCCTGACTCTGATCACACATCCTCTGAAGCAAAACACAGGTATTTTGCTTCACCACAGTATCAGGACACATGGCTTTCATCATGACTTCAAAATTACTTTAATATCTCCAGAATTTTCCTCTATTTTCTCATGTGCACTTGTGAAGTACACTTGGCAATTCACCAGCCTTTTGTGAAGTAATCAGCAGAGCCAACTTCACTAAAACCAAATGATCCTGCCTGCTCTCGACTGCTGTTTGCTGGAGTCACTACTACCCAGGAAGAACGACAAGACACCTATGTCCTGACTAACAAAAAGCTGCCTTTAAAGACAGAAGTGGCATGGTACTCATTCCCAGATCTTATGCTAGCTTTTTAGGAAGGGGGTTCTTTTCCCCAGGAAGGGAAAAATCACCTTTGAGAATGAGGCAAGATTTACCAAGAAAGTAAGATTAATGGGAAATTATCCTGTGCCTGAAACAAGCATCTTGAGTGCTTGAACAGCAGTCAGAAGACTGGTGGCAGTGTGTTTGTATGCCCTGTATAATAAATTGCAAAATTGACAAAAAGCAGGTTAAAGGTCATGACTGTCAAAACACCACTTCCAGTCTTCTCCTCCTACCACATTTCCCTGTGTTCAGGGAAATTAGTAGCTGGTCCTTATGATGCAAGACCAGACCCAGAAAACATTCCTCATGGACAGTCCTACTTCTTCAGATGGGATGGCTTGGAGATAGTCTCCTACTCCTGCAGCATATTTCCTTCCAGCTGGATGCAAAAGTTGCCTGTTATTTGTATTGTAACAGCATTTTATAGTATATTTCAGAAATACTTGGAGTCTCAGCCAACATAAAATCCTTACTATATTGTTTGCATGGGTGAGGAGAGAATATCCTGCAGTGTTTAAAACCTGCATATAAAAAATTCAAAATTCGTTGATCAGAGGTCCACAAACTCTTCCCATAATATCTTGATAGTAGTGGTTTCACCCAATATTTTGGGTGCAATTATACGGAATTTTATCAATACAGATTTCTAATCCACCCCATTAGTTTTCTGAATAGCAACATCCATAAGCACCACAATTTGGCTTGAAATTTCTGATAAATTTCCTTGAGAGAAAATGGCTGTTGATTGAAACTGAATTCTTTCTGATTGTGGTTCTTAAAAAAACAACAAAACAAACACCCGCCCCCCCAAACAAAACAAAACCCAACAAAAAAAAAAAAAAAAAAAAAAAAAAAACAACAAATAAACAAACAAACAAACAAAAACCTTCTCAACCAAAGTTTTGTTGTAAAACTGGAATACCCAAATCAAAAATGTACTGGTTTACACTGAAAATAAGTTTTTTCAGGAGCTTCATTTTTCCCTTTTTTGTGAAAGTGGAGGAAGAGAACATTGTATAGTTTTTACAAAAGTAATAATTTGTTTAAGAACTGTGTCTCTGCTCAGAATTTTACATGAACTTGTCCCTGGTAGCTTTCAGAAAATATCCATCTACAAGTAATGTATTTCCTAGTGGTGCTTATGTCGTCGAGGGAGAGAGGGAGGGAAGGGATGGTGCGAACTGGAGAAAAAGGAGAGCAGATATACCCTCCTCCATTGCCCATCCCTCTGTTTTCAGTCCTAGCACTCAGTGTCTAGCCTTGCCTTGCTCAAACCTTGCCACGTGCTGGAGCAGAGCTTCCAGACAGCCCCACAAAGGGCCCAACACAGCACGTCCCCATCTGCTATTGATTACTGCATGAAGTGCGCCAGCCTCATGTTGTCAGGGGCCAGCACCCTGGTGCTTCTTCTGCTTAACAAAAATACACCCCAATCTCCAAAACTGGATGGCATCCAGCCTCCAAAAGAGCTCAGAGGAGTATTCCCTCTTTGAAGATACTATAGGTTCTACTATATCATGGATCCTTGAGAACAGTACTGTAGGACTTGTTGGCTTCTAATGGGGAGTCATTACCCTGGGGAAGCTTTATGTCATTATCAAACAACAGTAGAAGAATGAAGATAAAAAATGGGTTTGTCCACATACCTGAAGCCTACCTGTATCTTGTTGTTGCATTTTGAAGAGCCCATGTATACCATGTGCAAGTCATTTAACATCGAATGGAGTTACTTGGCAGCAAGGAATAGAAAGAAGAGCAAAAGAATTATTCCTGGCTTAGGAAAATTGATGTCTAACTTCCTGTTTTGAACCAAATGATCAAGAATAAGAAATATTTATATAGGTTTAAAAGTCTTAAAGTGTTGCTTAAGCAGTTAGATCTACTTTATAGCAACTGGCAGAATGAGAAAATACATTCTGATGTATATATCAGTAATAACTGATTCTGTTATCAGTTAAATGAGAACCTGGAGCATGACTAACAATGGGCTCAACCCTTCTAATTTAAAGCACAGTCTGTCTTGTTTGGTACACTGTCCTGCCTGTGTCTCTCAGTCCTGTTTTTGTAGTTGATGAATTGCAAACAATGACTGGCTTTGCATAAAGCGACTGCAAATTGCACTGAGCCAGATACAAGCAGATTACATCGAGACTTTGCTACTTGAATTCCTGACTCCCCATGGTGACCACAGTAGCATTTGTCAGCAACACAGTTCTGAGGCTTTCCCTCACTCCATGGAGCTGGGAGAAAATTAATACTGGAAAGGTCAGGTTACAACAACAAATGAACATTCAAATTCTGCTAAATAGAAGAAAACAGATCATTAAGAAAGACAGGCTGATATATTTAGTCTGAGGATGACATAAGTTATCAGAGCAGCATCTCATCAGTTATTCATTGCCTTAATTTCCATTTCTGCTACTTTTTTTTTTCAGCAGTAGGTACTATAGTTTTGCCAATGTTACTGTTGTCAGACATCTGTCAAACGTAAATACAAAAGCCTCTGATCATCCTAATTACTAGAATTGCCACAATTCAGTGGTTTATACATCATAAAGCAAGACAGGAACAACCCAAATGTAAATTTCCAGTAGCCTTGATTCCATGGGATAATTAGAAGAGTTTAATGTTTTTAACTATGTCAGCAAAAAAGTTCCTAATAAGATTCAAAACCTTGAGTGCCATAAAGGAAAGTTGACAGAAATACACAGAAACACACTTGAAACTCTCTTTACCTGGCATGATCTCCATCAACTCATATTGACATAATTTTTAATATTTGTATTTCTAGTCATGTCCAACTTGTTTTGAGTTTTAATCTTCTGCTGTTCTCAGGTGCAAAATCTCAACCTGAGGCAATGTTAAATAAGTAGCTCATAAACACTGGAGCTAATCGCAGGTAGCCACATTTTCAGGCGATTTCCGCTTTGCACATTTTGACTTTATGCCTAAATACTGCCAGAAATACTGTGTAGCTCGTGCTGTATGGAATCCTAACATCTACATGACAGACAGGTATTGTGCATAACCTGTCTTCAGGGAAGCCTGAATCTAAGCATAAACTTTGCAACTACAGGTGAGAAAAGACCCTTGAAAAAAACCCATGACCTCTGCTTAGCTTTTGTGAGCATATGGACCCTCAGAACCATTGTTCCTTGATGATTCCCCTCTGTCTGAGAGGCAGAAGTAAGGGGGCAAACTGAGTTGCTCCATTTCCCCCAAAGAGAGAATAAGTAGATGGGTTTTTTGCTTCTGTGGTTGCCTCTTTCTATCAAACCTGCAGAAATGGAAAGACAGCCCTTATCTAATTCAGCTGAGAATGGATGATGGGCTTTTAAGTGGTTGAGGGGCAGAAACAGTCATCTGTTCCCATCATGCACAGAGGGAAAGTGTGTGATTGCACACATTCATACAACAAACAAACAAACAAACAAAGATGTGCCTTGCAGATAATATCTTTTACTTATGCCAGGGTCGAAATGTTGGAAGATTGAATTGAGGCTACCTCTACTAGTGAGACCTGTACACTATGGGAACAGTATCATTGCTTTTCCACAAAAATTAAGTACACATAGGGAACCATTTCTTATTGTACTTGGTAGTACAACACTTAGCTCTGTTGCCCTCCCTTATTCATGGCTGACATTGTGTGATCCTGAGATTAGCTCACTTGGTTGGAGCCTGGTGCTAATAATGCCAAGGTTGTGGGTTTAAACCTGTATGGGCTACTCACTTAAAGGTTGGACTCCATGATCCTTGTGGGTCCCTTCCAGCTCAGAATATTCTGTGATTGTTGTTTTAGGCAGCAATAAGTACTAAGACAATATAGCAAAGATTCCTCAAGCACTCAGATTTTAAAACAAATACACTTTGCCTACCTCCAGCTCCCCATTGTATCAGTAAATATTTTAAGCCCAGATTTGGCAAAAAACTTAGGGACAAGCCTAAAGCAAACAGTAGATTTACTTCCTAGAATCCTCAGTGCTTCTAAAACCAACTATGTTTATCATTAATTATAGTCATGAACCCTCTATGAATGAGGGGCATAAAACTTGCTCCAAAGCCTTGTGGAGTCAAAAAGAATGGTTACTTTGACATCCTTGGTTTCCAAACAGACCTTTAAAGGGAAAGGCTTGCTACTTCAGTGTGGAAATGCTCCAGAAGAAGACTTCAAACTGCATAACAAGCAAATTGTGAGTGTCAGACAAATATTTTAGTATGAGCAACTTGCCTGGATCTAATCAGGGTTATGTTTCAATGAACATGATGGACCATATCCTCATCTGTTTTTTATCAGACTCCATGAATCTGAGAGAAGCTATTCATAACCAGGATAACCAAAGAATCAGTTGCATCCAGAGGGTGTTTTTCAATGTCTCAGAGTCCCAGTGGATCTCTTCATGCACCCTCAGCAAATTTTCAGTTGACAAGCAGAGTGGTGTGGTTGATGCACCAGAAGGACAGGATACCATCCAAAGAGACCTGGACAAGCTGGAGAAGTGGACCCATGGAACCTCATAAGGTTAACAAGACCAAGTGCAAGGTGTTGGACCTGAGTCAGAGCTGCCCTGGTATCAATCCAAGCTGGGGGATGAACAGATCAAGAGCAGCCCTTCCGAGTAGGACTTGGTAGTGCTGGTGGATGAGAAGCTGAACACAACCCAGCAATGTGCACTTGCAGCTCAGAAAGCCAACCATGTTCTTGGATGCATCAAAACCAACAGCCAGCAGGTCAAGGGAGGGGATTCTGCCCTTTCACTCTACTCAGACACCACCTGGAGCTCTGCGTCCAGCTCTGGGGTTCCCAGAACAGGAAGGACATGGATCTGTTGGAGCGAGACCAGAGGAGGGCCACCAAGTTGATTAGAGGGATGGAGCACCTCTCCTGTAAGGAAAGGCTAAGAGAACTGGGATTGTTCAGCCTGGAAAAGAGAAGAGTTTGGGGTGACCTAATTACAGTCTTCCAGTACCTGAAGAGAACTACAAGAAAACTGTCTTTTTTCGTATGTAAATATGAACAGCTATCTACACTTAATCTGTCCTCAATGCACTGCCCAGAACACCAGAACAACCAAAATCTCTGAGGCTCTCTGGAGAATCTGGGATTTTTGTGGGGGTAAGACAGAAGAAACAACTTCTGTCTTCACAGTCCTCAAGAGGTGAAGCTAGATAATATTACAGCATTTCTGGAAATCCAGTCTTTATACCCTCCAAGTCAATAAATGGATTACACTTTCCTATAGACACAATCCACTAGAGTGCAGGCTTTATCCACGACTAGAAAAAATAATCAGGACCTATTCATGCTCCTCTGTTGCATGTAGAACAGCCAATAATTACGGAATGGTTCTTAACTCCAAGGCAGAATGGAGGGCATGGAGGTGCAATACCCTGCCAGTTTCAGGGAGTTGCTGCTGCTGGCAAGTGCTGAGGCTGCACACATGGCTGCATGCCAGAGCACAGATCAGCATCCTCCTCCCACAGCATCCTCTCTGATTCAAGCATGTTGTTGCAGGTTTTCCATGTGGTCCATCTCTGAGTCCCGTTCATTCATAAGTCCCCTACTCTTGCCCACTTTGCCACAGGTCATGTGGGAGATTTCTAATAAAGTTTAGGAATACTTTTTGTCCAAAACCATCTTTGAGAAATGCAGCTTTGCCAAAGCTCTTTGTTTTATGAAAGCACTTCAAATTCACAAAAACATTCCTTTTTCTATTTTTAGAAAAGAACAGTGTAACCTTTCATTTCTCTTAATTGTTTTTTGTTGGTTTGTTTTTTTAAAAGATTAAAATCTACTTTTCATCTTTGTTCTTGTTTTCCTTCCCTCTTTTTTAGTACACTCATCTGAGAAATTGAGGTAAGAGCATTGAAAACCAAGGAGAGGGATGGGAGTCAACAGAGAAAACAGGGAGGGAACCCTGTCTCTCTTTCCCACACATTTTTTTCTGACCTGTGTTGTCTCATGGAAAAAGAGGCACAGCCTCCTACATGTTTTTAATTTGAGTCAGCTTCAAAAAAGTGATTGCAGGGCTCTTCATCTCCCTGCCCCTTCATCTCCCTGCCCAGATGTGAGGCAGTGGGCTGTTCAGATGTGCAACTCCCCTGCCAACCCTCTCCATGCCCCCTGGAGCAGGAACCATGAAGTGGCAACACTCCCAGTGCCTCGTGTACCTCCTAGGCACTTCAGGATGTCAGTTCCCCATAGTTCAGCCGTAGCTGTCTTGCTGCCCAATTCTGACTCTTCCTCACCCAGGCAGAATAAGGTCCCTCCCTCAACCAATACCTCAATGAGGTATTATGTAGTCCCGTTAGACACTCACATGGGGTCTCTGCTGCCCTTGAGAAATGCGTGAATGGTTTTGGATTGCATGCCCATGAGCAGGACTTGCAGGTCTTCTGGACACTCTTGTCTGGAAATTAGTAGCCCCAGAAAGAATACAGTATTCTGTGAAGAAAAATACCATGCTTCACCTACAAGAGCTTACCCCAAATCAGTGAGTCTGATTTAAAAGAAGTCCCCAAGCTCATGGAAACCTCATTTCTCTAGTGACAATGAAATAAGTACAAACAACTGTGGGTGAAGTACTTGAGGGGGGCACCACGACATGGCAAAGTTACCTATACGCTTATGAAAGCGATGGAAAACAGACTTCCATTACTGGCAGTTTATGAGCCTGGTATGTAATTGCTAAGTTCTTTCCTTTGACAGTGCGGAGGTTTAACCCTAGCAGGCAATTAACAGCCACTTGCTCATTACCCAGCCTTTGATGGTGGGATGGGGAACAGAATCAGAAAAAAGGCAAACCCTATGGATTGAGATAAGAACAGTTTAATAATTGTAATAAAATAAAATAAAAGTAATAATTGTAATGAAAAGGGCCACACTGGTGAGAAAGGGGTTAACTTTCAAGAGAGAGATGTGGTTGCACACACAGGGCTAATAAAATACTTGCACTGAGCTTAATTGTATCATTAATTTTTCAACTTTTTCGCTGCTGCAACACTTTCGAGGGTGCAGATGGTACCACTCACACACCATCCCACTGATCCATGTAATTTTGAGGCTCTGTGGACGGTAGCATTTAGACATGTAGCAGGCTAATTTGTGGGTGTGGAGGTGGCAGCGAGATGTGAAGTGCTACCATTTGGCAGTCATCTCATGGAAACCCCATTATTAACAAGCATGAGTGCACATCTGTTGTGTTAGAAACCTTTCTTGGAACCTTTTGTTAATTTCACACCTTGATTCTTCATAATGATGAAGGTGGTTTTCACACTTTGTAAAGTGTAGACTCTGATGGTGCCATTGCTCATTGTGATCCTGGTAGATAGATACAAATAATTTCTTGGAAAAGTGCCATTATTTTCAGTTTTGACAAAATCCATTCCTACCACTAATGTTCATTGACCACATCTGCTGGTTTTATTTCTCAGTTTCTTCTTAGATTTTCATCATCCGGTTTCCAAGATCATAGCTTTATGTTTGACTGCCAATGATTCTATTTTGGGGTTTTTTTGTTTGTTTGTTTTATGGTATTTTGTTTAATTTTTTTTTTATTCTTCCACAGAGTTACTGAACTCCCAGAGTTTGGGTTTGATATCTCTGCTCAAGTCTTTTTGCTTTGCAACTTCTTGATAGAAGGCAGAGAAAAAAGCTTCTTCTACTGACAGAAAAGAATGTCCTAGCAATGACCTTTGCCAAAATTTTGTTTTTCTTGTTGTCTCTGATTTTTAAACTTCTATGTACAAACAACTGGGACTTAGAGCTGTCTTAAGGCTGTTCTAAATAACCATGCAACTGGTTTGGGCCTCAGGTTCCCACAGCATTGGAAGAGACTATAATAAAAATTGCCTTTGAGCACTTCTAACTGCATTTAGTGCTGTAGCATAGCAGAGGACCTGCAAAAACAAAGTATCTTAAAATTTACATCAGACTCAAAGCCTAATGAAAATGGCAATAAGAATATTTTTCCTGCAGTTTCTGGAGAAGTTCCCATGGTTACAATATGCATAAACATATTTATTTGTACATCTTTATTCTATCTTAGGTTATAGGAAAAAATATTTTAAAAGAATGGACTATAAAGACTACATGTTACCTTTTGGGATTTTTTTATTTTTTTTTTTCCCCAACAGAAACTACATTTCTGCCAAAGTCAGTCTGGCTAACAACCATTTAGAACAGATATTTTTACTGCATCCTGTAGTAAGAATTTCGTATAATATCCAGTATCTACTTCTCAAATTTGGACTTCTGGTACCATTTTCTGTGTTTCTGCCATGCAAGTTTTTCCTGAGGGTTCAGAAAAACTAGCAGGTCCATGTTTGCTGTGAACACAAAGTGGATGGATGGCTCCCCAAACCACCCTAGCTGAGTGCAGGTGACCAAGCAGAGGAAACACTGCCTCTGGGGGATGCACCAGGAGACTTGCACTGGGCTCTGGGGGAAGTGTGTGGATGCAACGAGTCTGGACAGGAACAAAGAACCTGAATATCTGTCCCTGTCTCTCCTTACTACCTGTCCCACCACAAGTGCTGAGGGGTCTGATGATGGCACGTACCAGCCAAGTGCAGTAGCCAAGGCCAGAGCATCCCTGCCTGCCAAACCTGCTGCAAATACCATGCACACACCTACACTGGGCTGCAAAGAGCTGCTGCAGCAGCAGCAGAGACAGACCTCTGGAGAAAAGAACAAAATTTCAGGTGGTAAGGAGATGGAGAGGGTTGGGGAATGGAGGAAGAAGGCAGAGCAGGAAAGCAGCTGGATGTCTTTTTATTCTACTTTTTTTCAAATGGAAGACATTTATCCCTCCAGCAATGTAATAGGTGCTGCTGAGGTACTGAAAGGGAAGAGAGAGGCATAAATAGAAAGGTGAAAGGGGCGCTTGAAAAAGAAAATTCAGACCAAGGAGAGAAAACCTGGAACTGTTTCAAGGCAAACCTACTCAACTATAGGGAGCGGGCCTGTGAGTCTAAACAGGCTATGTAATTTGCTGTAGCTCATACTCTCTAATTTAACCACTAGGTGTATTTGTACAGAAATACAGAACTAAAAGCAATTCAGAGCATGTCAGGAAGTGAAGCTGAGTATGTGTTTCTTGGGACTCTGTCTGGTTGAAGTACACTTAACTACCTGTTTGGGAATATAGGTTTGGCAAACAGCCTAGCCAGAAAAAAAAAAAAAAAAATATTATTTTTACTTCCAAGCTTCTCAGTCATTAGTGAGCTGTACTGGAAGTGTTAATGAATTTTCATTTCAGAAGCTTGTTCATAAGCTGTCACCACAATGCAGCAATAGTACTGTTTGAAAACCAGGGGAAAAGCCACTTTTCAGTTTCAGAATAGTCAGAGGAGTATTGAAATACATGTGTAGGTCCAAAATCTTTGGGGTTTGTATGATTTGCATTCGTCAGGTTGTTTTTTTTTCTCTTAAGCAGTAATTCATAGACATCCTCATCAACCGTATTATTTATGGTGGGGACAGCATCTGTAGACTAGTGAGGCCAAAGGCATGGTTATCCTGCATTTCCTTCTGCAGTCAGGAAAGAAACCATTGCAATGTGTATTGGGGTGAGAGCCAAAGGTTTTTCTGGCCTGATGTTGATTTTTCATTCTTGGCAGTGTTTTCAATCAGAAGACTGCTGCTGCTGTTGGGGATTATTTGTATAAAGTCAATGCCCTGGAGCCTCTTTCATGGGCTAGATCCACAGAGTGTGCAATACTGGATGAAGCACATAGTAAAAACCACGGTCAAGACACAAAAATGGAAGTAGGAGATAAGAAACCGCAAATGGAAACAAACAGGAAAAGACTGCAAAACAGCACGGCCACATCAATCAGGATAATAAGCTGTGCTTTTCTCTTTTGGACCCCTCAGTGTCATTTCCTGAAAAGGTCAAACTTCTTACCTAAAACACTTCATCCTCACATTTCACCTGCAGGTGTTGCTGGCGCTTTCCACGTGGAAATGAGCACACTGAGCTTTAAAATAAGGGCACCCACACTAGACATCAAAAGTGTGAAATAGCAAGGACTGTCAAAGTGCTAAATGCATTTCATTGGAGCCCACATCTGGTTTAAGGAGATTGCACATGAATCAGCTACAAGCTTTGAACTGGCTCATTACTGGGGGTACAGTTTATCCAGGAGTGCTGTAAAGGTTTTCATTTATCTATACATACAGGCATGGGATTTTAAATTTATAATAGATGCAGGGGGTTGTTTTGTTGTGACTGGAGCTATTCTGTATTATTTTGTAATTTTGCTTCAAGGGGACAGTGTTAAATGCTGTAACTTGTTTTATAGAATTGAAATCAAAACCTTGATGAGGGGTTATCTGTCCAGTAGACCAGATTAGACAGAAATGGTTATATAATAGATAATTTTTAATATGGTTAATAGATTGGTCCAAACTTAAGAGTTATTAGTTTGTTATAGTTTTTTATTAGTTTATCTATGGTTTATAGGCTGTAGTTTTTACTTAGAATAGTTATTATATTAGTTTATAGTTAATAAATAACTGCCACAGTTACAGTATCTGTTATTGACATGAGAAAATTTGCAAATATTAAAGCAACTTATATAATGCTTGCAAAAACTTTCATTTCCTTTGTGTCTGGATCAAATGTAGTCAGGAGTCACCTAATGGTCTAGAAAAGGGATGTACTTTGTGGACCCAAACACACAAGCTTGCAAAGAAAATAAGTAAAGAGAAAATTGGTGCAGTTCACTGAGGAATCAATTTCTGGCTGATTTGTCTACTTATCAAAAATTCTCAACATGCTGAAAGGCAGTTGTCTGCCACTGGGTGTGTACTGAAAATCTGTGGTGGCTTCCTGGTCAGCAAAGCCACTAATTCATATTTAAGAGCATGGGGTCACTGCTGTGTTCACTTCCCTGAGCTTTTGACCAGGTTTGCGGATAGAGTGGAAATTGCTGCAATGTAATAGATGATCTTCGGCTCCCACAGGAGGGACAAACCCGGCAAACATTATGGTCAGTGGCTTAGCGTCTGAGTGTGGTCATTAAAATGCAAAATTTTGAGTCCTTCCATGCCATTAGCAAGAGACTAATAGCCAAAAATGTGACATAGTGAGCTTTGATTTTGCCTCTGTGGATGTGTAGATACAAAGGATTTATGCCCTGCTGAAGGCATAATCAACATGAATGCATCCAAGCAACAGAAGTGACCAGCAGAATTATTCCTCTGCTTTTCATCTTCATTCTTATCTACAAGCCACCAGAGGGACTACTTGCTGGAGATCTCCTAATGACAAGAAGATATTGCCATGATAACAAGCACGCATCCCAACCTAAACACGTGTACTTGGGAAACAGTGTACAATGCCTCCTACGCAAGACATGGAATACAATCTAGGAGAAACAAACCATCTCCCCTCGGGTTAACTGCACATCAGATGGCCTAGGTAAGTACAGCCTCCCTGTCAATGCTTTCTGGTTGTTATATTGGTCTGAGACAGGATATTCTCCAGGACTGCCAATCCCACACTCTGGTTTGCTTTACTGAAATTAGGGGATTTCATGTTCTGTTATGAAACCAAGCTCCCTAAAAGACCGTGAGTTTTCTAAATTTAGGTGTCATCCTCAGCAGTAGGAATGTTCTGATTTCTCTCAATTCTGTCTGAATTTCTCCTCTAACCTACGGGCTTGTGAAAGTCGGATGGCATGAAATATTCATGAAGGATTTAGTCCTGTCTGACACACTGCTAAGGTTTCTAGCCCATCTTTCAATGTGTTTAGTGTTCACCTCCACCTCCTCTCTATCCAAAATTTGTAGGTCTGTCCTATGCACTTGCTTCCCTGAAACTTGCCTTATTCAGCTGCCGCCTTTTCCTTCTAATGTTTCACATCCCATGGGACAGTTCACAGTTAGTTCGTGTGCAGAACAGCTGCTTATTGCAATTGTTGAAGGTGAACATGTTTCTGCTCTATGAACAATTCTTCAATGGAACACCTGCAGCCTGAGCAAGAGCACCCTGGTACTTAGTTCAGCCGTCACAGTGCTCGGTGTTAAAGGTCATTTAGAGTAGCAATGCTACAGCTAAGGTTTGTGTGAGGGCAGATACTTCATCTGGCAGAGGACAGAAAGGGGCTATCAACCTCTGCACTGCTGTCATCCCAGGGAAGACCACCTCATTAGAGATTGGCAGGAGGTTTATTTTGGGTCTGGCTAGGATGGTGTTCATTTTACCATAGTAACCCTCACAGTGCTGTGCTCTGCATTAGTAGCTAGAAGGGTGTTGATAACACACCGGTGTTTTGGCTCCTGCTGAGCACAACATTAGCACTGCAACATTCCTTCCTCCGTCGAGGGCAGGATTCTGGGAGGGGACACAATCAGGCCAGCTGACCCAAACTGACACCAAAGGGATATTCCGTACCATGTGACGTCAACTCAGATAGAAAAGCCAAGGCAAGGAGCAGGAAGGTGGGCATTCATTGCCTAATGGCTGCCTGCTGAAGAACCATCACACATGCTGAAGCCCTGCTTCTCAGGAGTGCCCGGGCATTGCTGCTCACGGGAAGTAGAGAACAAACTGTGTTATCTTTCGCTTCACTTTGCTTTTATGTGCGCAAGCTTTCACTTTGCTTTGCTTTAAATAAACTGCCTTATCCCAACCCACAAGCTGTTTTCCATCTTACTCTCTCTCCTGTACAGCTGGGAAGGGGAGTGATAGAGCAGCTAGGTGGGTACCTGGCATCCAGCCGAGGTCAACCCTCCACAGACAGGTGTTGAGAAAGTTAATCTGGTCATGAGGAGGGTTCTTAGAGGTGGATAAGGCAGGACTGGAGTTAGGATACACCGTTTTTGTTGAGAAAAGTGAGGTTCAATTACCAAGACACAACAGTTTTCTCAAGGTCAAGTTTCGGTGTTTCAGCTTTCTTCTGAGATTCTAAGCTCAGATACTGAAAGCTGAATCACACTGAGACTCTCTTATCAATATCATATCCAGCCACCCAGAGGTGCAAAGGTCAGGTCTCTACATGTCCTGGTCTAGCAGTTGCTCTACCTAAGGACCCTACAAGCATCTTCTCACTGTTGGCGCTTTCACCATTGTTTCCTGGGGCTGAAAGAGGACTTGATTTACACTGAGTTTCAAACTAAGCAGATTGACATCAAAGCAGCGGAAACCAGGCCCCAGTAAGTGGTTTATAAATGCAGCCTAAGTGTTTTGAATCAAAACAGTTCTTTCAGTAAATTTGGAGGGGTGTCTGTCGTCCTTATCATTGTTAGTTTCTGTCTTAAAAACACTGAAATTTCACTCATATTGAATCTACTCTGGGGATCACTAGAAAAAAAAATAGTTTCCATTTCCATTCCTGAGAGAAACCATTAGCAGTAGGTTTTTCCTGTTTTGTTTTTTTGGGGTTTTTTTGCATGATATTACTTGGAGAAGATAGTAATCAAAACAAGAAAGATATGTACAGATTACCTCAGAGAAAACTCCTATAGGTTTTATTGTACTACATTAGGGAATAGAACCTCAGCTAGTGCATGCTTTTCTTATTCAAGATGGAGAAGACAGGGCTTGTTCTGCACAGTCTTTACAAACAGCCTTGGGATCATTTCCTACCCCTGAACAAAGAGCTTAAGCAGAGGCATCCAGTGAAGACCAGATGTGTGACTCATAAAGTACTTAATGAAAATGACAGCAATATATGAGTTTGCTGGATGCTTCTTTTAGCCAATGTGCTATCTCTATGTGTATATCTCCAACCTAGCAATGACTACATTTCCTTTCAAAGCTGGAAGAACAGCATCTTTTTGTAGTACTGGCACATCTATTGGCTGCACCCAATAGTGTAGAACAAACACAATGTTACAAGGAAGGAGGAAAAAAAATCCAACCGCTTTTGAAATAAGCCTTTTGTGCTATTGGGCATCTGAATCTTCTCGTAGTGCGTGTGTATAAACACAGTACAAAAGAAGATAAATAAGGCTTGAATAAATATTTTGTATTACAGTTCTCCCTAGCAGTAGAATTATTTAAAATCCAGTCTTCATCCAGGTTTGACTTTTACAAATGGATCTGAGATATCTGATCAGCTGAATTAAAACCAGCACAGCTGTGACACAGGAGCTGATGCATTGAGGTGTGCAATGGAAATGCCATGCCTCTTGTCTTCTCTCTTCATCTGCCTGAAATGGTTGACTAAGTGCAGCGATGTCATAGAGTTGACCAGGAGTGAAAGGAAAAAGTTTCCCAAAGGAATAGCTTAGACTTTGATAAACTGGGGTCAAAACTGAAGTCCAAAACCACAGATGTGCTTCTTTCTCTGTCTGCCATTAAAAATTTAGGAGCTGAACATTGAGGTTGACTTGATGGATATAAGACCAAACGCAGAAGGTCATGCTTGCAGCAGACCCACTGCCAACCTAGAGGGGAGATGTCTTCTGAATATGTGCAATGGGGCACCTGTCCCAGGGCTGCACAGGATCCTGAATCTCCATTTCACAGAAACAAGTGGGATTGCAATGATCTTTATTTAAAGTCTTACCCAGAATGGAGGCACATTTTCCCACAAGCTATGGCAAAAGGAGAAGACTCTAACAGTGAAGGATTTTATTGTCATCGCAAACAGAAAGACGAGATCAACTCTTCCCCTCATTAACAAATGAGCTGAAGAAAATTTTGTTTCATTCTACCAAACAAGCCTGTGTAGTAGAAGCTGACAAAAGAAAATCTTTCACTCTGATCCAGAATGAAATTTTCTATGTATCTCTTCTCAAAACACTATAGTTTTGGTAAATTCTCCTTGTCACTCTCAGTTTATCTTTTCATAATGTAAAATTCAAACAATACTTTTTCTTGGACTTGATTTACAAGAGAGCCTCCTAATGGAAATGAATGAAAAAGAAATTGGTTTTAATTGAAACTATTTCTTTCAGCAGTGTTGCCATTAAAAAAAAAATCACATTTTTTAACAGCTATAAGGCAACACCACAAACTTTTCACTTTGGTTAAAAACAGCCAGGGAATTGTACCTCACTGATGAAATAAATGAGACTGTATAAATATTCTGTAAATTATTCTTCACAATGAGCAGTCTATCTAAGCAAAAGCTTGTGTTATTGTCCAGGAAATGCTGAGAACTTTCTAGCACTGACCTTATAGAAGACATACAGCATAGCCAAAATCCAAACATGACCAAGCTAAGAGTAAGTAAACCAGAGGTGCTTTCCTTTCATTAGACTTTCTCCCTGACCTCTGGATGACAAGGGCATAGGAAAAGGAAGTAATTTTTCTTCTGTCCTTAGGGAAAGAACATTTGAAAGAGATTTCCTGTGACTGGTCTACATCATCTCTCTATTGCCTGATGGGAAACTGAAAGACCACCTTTTCTTAGCATCCATCACAAAGGTTTATTCACTTTTTCTCCGTGAAGTACCATGTCAAATTCACAAAAGTTTTAGGTGAGTACAGCATGTGGCTGGACAGGATTGGTCAAAATATTTCAGTGTTTCAGAGGAGCAAAATGTCTTACTGGAATAATTGTTCCGAAGTCAATCCTTCTGATCTCCTTAAATTTTAAACTATTTTCCATATTTCTCTTGCCAGGGACTGGAAGGCTCAATTAATACAGTTCAATATCCTATCCTTCTTTAAGTATTTTATTGAAAATTTGAGACGAGGATGCCCTTTTTGTCCTATAATGTGTTTTAAAATATACTTAGAACCTCAATTTTTGTCATTTTAAGTTGTCAAATGCGTCACAGAAATAACACTTCCTGTGTACTTCCAGTCTTTTTGAGTTGTGACCTGTTTAATTGTGTTAAGGCCATATCTCAATCTCTTTGTTCTCAAAGTCATGGGTTCTCAGGGAGCAGTACACTACGACCAGCAAGCCAGAAATCAGTGCTGGAAGTCTCCAGATTTCTCTCTCTAGTGGTAGCCACTTAAGGGCAATTTATGTTTCTGTGTTTCTTAACAGAAGGCCTTCCTGATGTGCATCAGAGCTTTCTTTTTGTTCTACATGGACTAATAAGATCTTAGTATCTCAGTATTCTCTATCCCTTTTCCTTTTGTGCAAGCTCCTGCACTGTAAGGAAGAACCCAAAGAGAGTGTCATGGTTTATATAAGTGTTTTACAGGTAACATAAACAATATTGTATACAGCCTCAGCTGCATGAAAAAAAAGACATTGAATTAGAGAATTGAAGGTACAAGTGTGGGAGAACAATTGATTCCAACACCAAACAATTGACCAAAAACACACTGCTGAGCTCTTTTAGATATGGGGCTCTCAAATGTTACAAGATTAATTATGAGACTAACTGATTTAGTCATCTTTCTCAGGGAAATAGACCTGTCTTACATTTACAGGTAATGTCAGACTGATTATTTTCAGGGTAGAATTTGGAATCAGTATTAGAATACAAAGGAGGCAAATGGTTGAAGAAACAACACATAATGTTCACAGGGGTCCTAATTTTTGCTTTTCTTTTTGCAAAGTGGGAATGTTAAGCTGATAGTTTCACAAGCTTCAGAAATACAGCATTAAGAATAAAACTAGAACAAGTGTTGTAACTCTGGTGAGGGATCAACATGGGAAATATTGATGGGATATAGAGGAAGGAAGGACATGAGAGCAGATTGGAATGCATTAACATTTTGAGTTTCGTACTGTCACAGATTCCTGGAGCTACTTTTAGGAGTCAGGGAATTGAAAAAAAACTAGAGGTAGAGTGAAATGGGGAATTCAGGAGGGATCAGCTGTGCTGTGCTGAGAGTTTCCATCAGGCTGGGTCCACATTTTCTAAAAAATCACTGGCATTACAGTACAACAACCAAGTATCTTAATGTGATTTAGACAGCTGGAGTGGAATGGTCACCTCCGATGAGGACATTCAGAACAAGTTTCCAAATGGAACTGAAAGGAAACAGGCATCAGTTACAGGGATGCTTTTAGGTCTTCCATTTTTAGTGGTCCATAAGCTAAGTCTGGTGTTTATAATTAGAATGTAGACTTCAAAAAGTTGAACAACTGAGAAGATAGGGGTGTTCAGAGCAATCTTACAGTTACTTTTTTTTTTCATGTCTATAAGGTATTATTGTCAAGAAAAGGGCACTAAAAAGTTAAAGCAAAAAAAACATTTAAAATTGCCAGATAATCCTTTTTAAAACTGGTAATAGTCCACTTGGTCCCACAATTACTTTTAATTCTGGGTTTCATGTGCATTGTATGACTTGGATTGAGAACTAAGGTGTTGGTTCAGATAGATAATTGGATAGAGAAAAAAATTTAAAATAGGTCACTAGATATGTCAAAAGTTAGTATTATCATTACACCCAAGATATTTTGATCTGAAGTTCATACGTATCAATGACACAGGGCTCACATTTAGACTACTTCTGGTGTTGGAATTAGCAATGTCGTGGTGTTTGAAGGAAGAAACCATCGAGGAAGTGCTAGGTTCTGCTTTAATGCCACTGAACTAGAATTTTAGTTTCTAAAAACCCTCAGCACGGGATGATGTTGAGGTTTGGGTTTCACAGTGGTCACCAGACCAAATCTAAAACTGCAGCTAAAACAAGGGCTGTGATTAAGGTTGAAGTTCAGGCTAGGAGAAAAAAACATGGGAATAAAAAAAGGGCCAAGAGTAGTCTAGTAGTCTAAGTTAGGACCTTGTGTGGCTTGCTGCATATTTTTTTCTCTTAGGTTTGTGGGCTGGGTGAGGCTGTGTCCTAGATTGTTGGTGATACTCTGTTAAGAAAAGTGAGACAGCAAAGGACGACAGAAAAAGCAAAATCAGAAAACACAAAGAGACAAGATCAAGCAGCTTGTGGACAGTGTTTGAGCCTGGGCTAATGTTTTCTCCTTCCTGCATTCTCCTACTCTGAAGCCTAACCCTGAGTACCCACCACCCTCCCCATAGTCCCATGGCTCTTCTCAACTCCTCAGTGCTAGTAGCCCAGGCAAGGATGACTCTGGGCTCTTCTGAATAGCAGATGTAAGAGAGATGGGGAAAGGGAATTGTGTTGGGGTCACTGCCCTATGAAGAGTAGGGATGAGTCTGTGGTCACTATCAACCACAGCTCAAAGCAGTCTTTGAGATGGGCCTCTGCTCTCCTGAAGTTCTGTAATGTCTCCTCCTATGGCTTCTCCAGAGCTTCAGTTTATTCCAGTCCAAATCCTAGCCATACTTTAATTCTAGCTTCAGTAGCACCCACTGACTCCAACGACTAAAAACTATCCAGTGGTGAATGCTGGGACCAGCTGTGCTTTTAGGATGTCTGCCCTGAATATACTTCTAACCAGTGCACTCCTCAAATCTGAGTTCTGTTCCTAGCCCTGGGTGTTAAATAAAACCAAGTTACCACTATAAGCATTAGGCCTAAAAGCAATAAGGAACACACATTAGAAGTTATCAACGGGGTAGGACGGCACCTGTGTTGAACTTGATCACTTGTGTTGATCCACTTATGGATCTCCCTTGGCCGTGACTGTAAGCCCCTCCTAATCTTCATTTTAGCTCTGCACTGCTGTACTTGGAGACCCTTGGGAATCCAGAGAGCTGGTCTTGCACCATGGTATCTTCTAGATAGTGCATGTACTTTTAGTTGTCTCTTTGTAGTTGACTCTTTTCCATAGCCATATAGACTTAACCATAACCCAACTTCTAAATGAGTCTCTTGTTCCCTAAATATTTGTGGATTAAAAGTAGTAAAGGGATGAGCTCTTTCACTATTCCTTAAGTCTGCCTGATTACATATTCTCCACTTCTAACTCCAGTTCAACATTTTATTTTGATTTTTGATCCTAACTGTAAATCCTAGCCCAGCATTAATTCAAAGATATGTAAAAACACTAAAAGACAAGTGCTGAAGGAGCTTTCATTGTAATTAAATAGCCTTTAAGTGTCATACTGATGACACTTAGGATTTTTGTTTATCACAGTCTTAAACCAACACATAACTCTAATAATACCCCTAGAGACAGCTTTAGTCATAAGGCAGCTGGGAATTTTAAGCCTAAAAATACAACACAGAGCCATTTGGACATTGGTCCTCAAATTCTCATTGCAGACCACTTATAACCTTTTCGTTGCCAGAGTTCCTTAATAAGCAGAACAACATTCTGAAAATCAGAGTTGAATTAACATAAACAAAAAATTCCATATGTAAAAAAGATTTAAAACAAATGCTGTGAAAAACACCCCACCGTGCACCCCATTTCCTCTAATCTGAAATGTACTTGAAATTGAATGCTGGTTAGAGACCTAAGCTTTGCCAACAAATGACAAGTTTAAAACTGAGTCCCATGATGTGATCAGTCACAGATTTCCTTCTAAACATCTTCATACTTCATCGAAACATTAGCCCCTATCTGGGTCTCATAACATGAGATATCAGAAAGGTTAAACTATTGCAAGCACTCTGGTTTGAAACAGCCCCCAGGATATTACTAGTATTTCTTTGCATTATAATGACTTCAGAACACCAGTCTAAGGGGTTTTTTATTTCTTTCGCATTACAATAATATCTAGAAACTCTAGGTTTAAAAATTAATACATATACCTGTTTTGCAAAATATTTTTTTTGTAAGATGGGTGTTGTACTGTACAGGTCACCAAATTTGGGGATTTCTAATAAGGAAGACTTCTTTCTCAGCCTATATTTAGACATGAAACCTGGGAGCTTGAAAAAGTTAACATGTACCAAAGTCCATGCATGTGCAAGATCCCTAATTCATCTTTTTTTATCCAGCACTAACCAGAACTCCAACTTCTTGTAGCGTGAATCCTAGATCTAATATGAAGTTTAGCCTCCATAACACCAAGACAACTCCTAAGCATCAGCCTACTGCACTGGGAACACCAGCCAACACAGCAGACTACCTAGTAAGTAGCAACACAACCACCTTACCAAGTATCAGGGGGCCAATGTGCCTTGCTGTAGTCAAACAGACACCTTTCCTAATAGGATAGTGAGGTGTTAAATATTACCCACACGGTTGCCACAGCTGCTTGAGATGTCCAACATGGACAGAGACTGAAAGATGAGAAAAAGGTATGTAGGATTCCTGCGGCCATGCTAAATTACCATTTCTGCGACAACAGTTGCAAAGTTGTTAGGGAACAAATCTGTATCAGAAAATAATGAAGTAGAAAAATAGTATTTTTCAAGGCACATTGATAAGACTTTACAAAAGATTAGGCCTCATTCCTCTCTCTGGAAGAGCACCTATGAGAACATGCAGGAGTGATGTAGGGCCCACAGCCAGCCAACTGCTGATGGCTGGAGAAAAATCTCCTCCATGTCCTGGAGAGCTCTGAGCTTCTGCAGGAATCATGCAGGTCCTGCAGAGGATCAGGGTGACTGAGAGCAGACGTGAGGCTGGATTTGACAGCAAAATAGATTAGTGCACATATCCCTTCATGAGTTGTCTGAAGTTGCATCCTCACAGCAGAAAACTAGTCTTTGGTGACAGGGACTAATAACACTATCTGGCATTAATTTCTAAGAGATTCACTCTAAAAATATATTGAAATATCTCTCTTTACTCATGTCCTCTGTGTGGCACTCAAAAAAGATTGTATTAAGGGACTGCTACTGTCAAGATACTGCAGAGCAGTTTTAGAGTATTCTTGGTTATTCTCTTTCTATAATGTGGCAATTCTGTATTTACCTCATTTCTTCTTTAGTCTGGGGCTGCTTCCTAAAAGTTCTTAGTCCAATATTTATTGTTATTGAAATGAAAAGTTGGATCCTAGGACCAAGCCTATCTAGGAGAATGTGCTTGTATGATCATAGAAAGCAGGAGAGACAAGGCTGGGAGTGACATCATGAAAGGAATCTTCCCCTATTGCAGAAAGGCTATAAAGAGTGAGATTTCTTTTCATGACTAGTGATGTAAGGGGAGGATCAGCTGAGGGTGGATGCCTGAGAAGCAGGATCAATGAAATACCATTATTGTTTCGGTAAACTTGGAAGAAATCTTCCAAGTCCTCAAGGGAAGGAAAGGCAATAAGTCCTCAAGGGGGGAAAAAACAACTCAAAAAGCCAAGCCCCTGAGGTGCATCCCAAGAAGATGTGCAGGAGATGAGGGGAAGGAGGAGAACCTGGCAGTAGCAGGTTGTTCAGCCCTTGTGTTCCTTGCTCTCATTTCTGTCCAACAAAACCAGTGAGTCCACCACCGGGGCCCATGTGACCACCATCTCATGTCCTCCCTTGGCAGGGGAGCCCCACATTGTTAGCTACCACCGTGGGTGATGCATACTGTGAGCAGGCATTCTCTGCATCCCCCTGCATCCCCACAACAAAGCGCATTCCCAGCTGGATTACTCATACTCCACTGGCTTCTGTTTTTCTTCATGTGCACTCATTTGCAAGCCATTAAACAAGAGACACAAAGCTGTCTGTAAAGTTGAATCACGTGTGTTGCCCTGTCAAGCCATTGGGCTTGCCAAAACCAGGATTTTCCTGCCATCACAATGGAGTTTTTAAATCTCCATCCATTACAAAATTAACAAAACAAAAAAAAGCCCAACCAAAACAAACAAAAAAAACAAAACACCAAAAAAAAAGGGTGGGGGAAAGGGAAAAAGAAAAAAAAATAAAAACCTTAACCCATCCCCTATTCCAAAACTTGTGGTGCCAAGAAATAAAGATAATAAAGATGAAGTGACGCTTCTGTGAAATACTGAAGTACTGTCCTTCAATGTAACATTTAATTTCCAACACAAGCCTATGTTTCTTACTACACTTAACTCTCTTTTAGCTAAGCTGCATGTGAATTCCATTTTATATAGAATATCGGCTTTGTGCAGTAGTGCCTCTCCTTTTCATCTTGTGGACTGAACACGAACTGAGTCCTGTGATCAGAGAGTAAATAAGCATTTACTCAAATCAGATGTCAAACTAACTAACTGCTAACATTCACCCAGGACTTCAGGCTCAGGACATCCAGCACCTCTTCCTTTCCATGAACTGCACATCCTTCCTGAGCTCAGGGATCTGGCTGGCTTTTGGGAAAAACATGTCAGGTTCAGTGGGGTAAGCAGGGTTATGGAATGATGCATTCCCTGTGGCAGGATAATCTTTACAGGGAAGCCAGGGAATGAGAGCTTGTAAAAGGATGTTGTTGAAATATTTCTATTAAAAAGTAAAAGTTTACACCCCAATCCCAAAGGCAAAGCCAGGCAATTTAGCTGTGAGCACTGCTGGGACAGTAGAGAAATGCCTCGTACAGGGAGAAGAGGAGAAGTGGGACAAGTCAGAGGTTGTTCTGAGACACAGTTGGGAATTTCACTTCAGGGTGAAGGAAGACTCTCAAGACAGGAGCAGCCTTGCCACCCCTGTGTATAGATCTGGATTTCACTAGAATTTGTAGGGAATTCATCTGTTAACCAAATAGAAAAGCTTTTAAAAAAAGGAAAAACTTTTGCTCTCCCCTCTGGATTGCTGTCGTCCTGCACCAAGAGACTGTGAGACTACAGGTATTATGGGAGCATTGGGTCTGGGCAGCAGGACCAGTGATCTTTTTCTCACCTAAGGAAAAGGTAGTAAAACTCTCAGTCTGCTTTTCACTGAATGGTTATGTATAGTTTCGATGCTGACTGTGAATAATACCTCAAAATTACTTTTAAGAGCAACAGTCCAGAACCTTAGCATTGCCAGATCTGTGCCTGTTGCGTAGCACTGAAGTCCTTCCTGTTTTCTGCTTGTCTGTTGTCTCTTCTGCAGCACGAATGGAACAGGAACACCAGATAGGAACAGGTGAGGCCACGAGTGATTTATCCTTCAGTTCTGTGGCACTACGCCCAGGCTTCTGGGACCAGCATTGTTAGCATGTCCTGGAGAGCCTAAGCTGGCTGTTTCACATGAACCTGGGCTGGATCACAACCACGGGTAGAATTCATCTGAAAATTGAGAAGATGTTTTGCATAACTTTGATGAGAGATTCAGGTTGAAAAATTGAAGGTCTAGCTTGGGTCCAAAGGGTGCATGTGAAAACCTGCATTGACATTATCCAATAAAGAGACAAAACAGAATCATCAATTCAGTTTTGCTTCTGCCAGAGAAGCATGGGGCTGTGCTCCTGCCAGTGAGGTGAAGCTGCTGTTGAGCAGCTTCAGTGTTTCAGCCTGAATAGTGGAGTAATAATCTGCTCTGAGTGCCATTTTAATTAGCATTAATGTTTTTGGTCTTCGTTCTATCTATCAGACGTATTTTTTCTTTTATTAGGTAAGCATATGAGCTCTGAGAGATCTATATATTAGGACACTTCGTATACATTTTCAGCTCTGGGTTTTGGACATAAGCAGTTAGTTTCAGCTACTGCAGTTCTGCCTCCATCTGTTGTGATGAAGTTACACCAGGAATGAAATCCATTTGGTGTTTTTAGCAATACCTCTAATATTCCTGTTCTATTTGATTGCTGAGGCTGGAGGGATAATACAAGATATTTCATTTTTTCGTTGGTTATTATTTCATAGCTTTCTTTTGCTAGGCAGAAGTCTATGGGAAAAACCTCTGGCAGGGCTGGGGTTACCCTGACTTCTAGCTCTCCCTGGATTGACAGCAGCCCTGAGGAGAAGCACTTGGATGTGTTGGTGAACAAGAAGTTAAACCTGATCCAGCAATGTGCACTTGCAGCCTAGAAAGCCAACTGCATCCTGCATTAAAAGCAGCGTGGCCAGGAGGGTGAGGGAGGTCATTCTGTCCCTCTACTCTGCTCTTACGAGATTCCACCTGGAGTGATGCATCCATCTCTGAAGCCCCCAGCATGAGAAGAACATGGACCTGTTGGAGGGGGCCCAAAGGAGGGCCATAAAGATTATGGCTGGAGCACCTCTCTTATGAAGACATGCTGAGAGACTTGGAGCTGTTCAGCCTGGAGAGAAGTCTACAGAAAGACTTTAAAGCTTATAGCACCTTCCAGTACCTGAAGGGAGCCTACAAGAAAGCTGGAGTAGGACTTTTGAGAAGGGCATGTCGTGATAGGATAAGGGGTAAAGGCTGTAAGCTGAAATAGGGTAGGTTTAGATTAGATATCAAGAAGAAATTCGTTTTTCTGAGAAGGATGAGTCACTGGCACAAACTGGCCAGAGAAGCTGTGGGTGCCCCATCCCTGGAAGTGTTCGAGGTCAGGTTGGATGGGGCTTTGAGCAACCTGAACTAGTGGAGGGTGTCTCTGCCCACCCTTCTATGATTCTATGACTTTGGAGGGAGGAGCAAGGAGCTAGGCAATGCCACAACATGCATGCAATATCTCTGCTATAGTCCTGATTTTTCAGACTGCTTCTCTGGCTCTACCATAGATGTGTGCAACCATGGGAGAATCACACACTCCTTGCTGTCACTATTTAATTCCTGTTTTGCAAAACTGAGCTTCGGATAGACTTGGCATTCATTACTGAAAATGTTTAAAGACTCTTCTGGTTGGATGGACCCTTCTGCAGCTACTCTGTCTTGCAAGAGAACCTTTCCCTTACTTCCTTATTTCCAGAATGTATGAAAGGGATCTTCCCCTGATTCAAATAATAGACAACAATAACTTGTTTTCTGAGAATGGAGGAGCCTGGAGGAAGTCTTAATATATTTCTTAGAAATGTGATAGAAGAATTATCCTCCAAGCATGAAAATACATATCATAATGTCATACATAATGAACACATAAATATCATTGTCAAATATCTCACAGATATTAAGTACAACTGCTGACCCCAGTGTGTAAGTATTCTAAGGGTTACATATGGGGCATGACCTCTCTTGGGAATGGTTGTGCAGGTTGCCTTGTGGTTCCTGTGTTGTGTATTGAAAGTCTGGATGTATAACAAAAATATAGCAATAGATTTTTGGAGAAAAAAAACTTATAGGACACAAACTGTCTCATGAACATAGCTAGAATACCTTAACAAAGCCAAAGACCAACGTCTGAATGTTTTACTATTGTATACATCTTTTTGTTGTTGCTGCTCAGAGCAAAAGCCTGACTACACCCATGCACACACATACACACACACATTTAATGCCATTTCATCTTGAAATAACAGAAAACATGCTATTGTTCTCCACAGGGGATGATCAAACCTTCCATTGGGAAGAGAAAATGCTTTACATGTAGAAAGAGTAAAATGTGTTTGCTTGTTTCACTTCTCACTTTGCTTGTTTCTGAGTGTGATGTCTGAGGTACTGAGCTCTGTGCCACTCTAAAAGTGTCTACCATTTCAATTTAGGAATAAATCCTGTATGTCCAGGTGTGTCTGAAATATGCATGTTTCCAGGCAGATTTTGCTGTCACAGAGAACAGTGATGAAAGTTCTCTTAATACGAACTGGAACAGGATCAGAGAGTGATGTTTTAGTATTTTGAGATTTATAATGTACAGGGTCTGAAAAAAATATCTCTTCCTTACTGCTGTGAATCTGGACTTCACAAATGCAAACACTGGTCAGGGACTGTCACTGCATGACAAAATTCAGCCTTTTTAGGAGAAGAGAAATGGTTTTGTCTGAATTTGTCCTCTGGTCAGCAGAGGATGATTCTGAGAATGGTTATGAGCTTTAGGGTCTTCTTCCAAAACTGGTGTGGAGAAAGGTTGATCATCAGTTGTTTGGATCTGATAGCATTTGTCTGACATTGCATAGATTCTTGGGCAGCTGACAAAATGTCACGGCTCAAAATAGAACTCAAGCAGTCCAATGAGATGGTCTGTTCCCCTTAACTTCTTTTACAGGATGGTCCATGGTAACCACGGAGAAACTCACTGAAACTAATTTGTTGAGTTGTGTACCTCTCCTAGAGCAGGTGTACATTTAGGACTCTGGCCCATGTCTAGATTATACTACCCTTAGTAGGACAGTTACAAAACCAGAGAAACTATCTTTGGAGAGATTCAGCATGACTTTCCAAGCCAGCTTTCCTGAAGCTGTAGGTTAATGACGATGCGTCAAATATGCCTGTATATTTTTAAGCTTGTACGTGATCTGTGATATCCTGCTAAAGTTCCTTACAAGGGATAGCTGGATGCTGGTGCGTTTGAAGAGCTCATACACTTCACCACAATCAATCCATGCTTTGGGAAAGGCTATCAGGAGCCTCCCAAGGCATCTAGGCCTTCCAGAAGGGAAATATCAACACTTTTTAAAACAGAAGAAAGGATTTTTCAGCTGTTCTTTAGCTAATTTACCATCTTTAGCTTATTTACCATCTACAAGGACAGAAACCGTCCTTTTGTCTTATTTTTCTTACTTACAAATTCTCCTGGTATTTTTTTCTTTTGTGTTACCTTTTCAGTCTTAGAATTGGCAGGTTTTATGCCTGCAGACAATTTTTATATATATATATATATATATATACACACGCTATTCTGAAAACTACCTGTTTCAAACATGAGAAATAATACAGGGAAAATGAACATGTAGACATAAAATAGTCATTACATTTTTTCATTTTTCAAACAAGGATTAAGGAAATTTTTTAACTCACTCAGTTTTGAAAAAGGATTCTCTTATCCTCTTCTGGCTCTTCCCCTCTGATGACAAATTCAAGCTAACCATTCATAATGCAGCTTATATCTGAAATATCTTAATTTTTGTGTGTAAGACAAAAGAAAATTAGCATTTTTCCTTTTGGCTGTTCAGTACATTCCTATATATACTAAACAAATGCGTACCAAGTCCCACGTTAGCTCTCTTTCACAAAATTGTGTGTGTTTGGAGCCGCTGCTGTTAAGCATGTATTACCTCAGTGTGACTTTGCTGATAATTAATATTGCAAGTTTTACTGGGGGGATGATACCTTTTATGAGAAAAACTCATCCAGTACTGACTAAAAACCAGATCAGGTGATAGGCACACAAGCTTTTTCTGTATGTCTGAAATAGGAACAACAGATTAGAAGCTAAATGTGTGTGGAAACTATTTTAATAATTCCCTTTCCATAATTAAAGACATTTTGTGTCTGTGGCAGAGGACAGTGTCATCAAGGTTACAAGAGTCTTAATGCCTGGTAGGGGGCACAGAAGGAGAAGGGCTTCATTTTTGCCTCTAGACATTAATTTCTGAAGTGGGGAAGACTGTATTTTATTGACAATTTTAATAGAGACTTAAGAAGGAAAAACAGTGTAGCATACATCCTCCTTGAGTCAGTCCAGTGCTTTCTGTGCTCTAAAACACATTGGTTTTAGAAGCAAAGCTGAAAAAATACAACTCAATCAAATAATGTCTCCGGATAGATCATTGGGTAGGAAATGAATCATTAGTCATCATTATTCAATGATCTTTGCAGGATACTCCTTTCCCTCCTTCATCAAGGCTGCAGGTTTCACATGACACATTCATTTCTGCACCATCCCAGTGACAGCATTCCTACAGACTAATCAGAACCAGCTGTTTGTCTACAAAAAAGGACAGAACGAAGAGGTCATGAAAGTTGAATTTTTGCAACCAGAGGTGACATGCCTTTAGAGATAGAGATGGCTTTGACAGTGATATTTAACTCCTATTTGTCATTAAAACTACTGTATTATTTTCTTTTCCTGGACAGCTACAAGGTCTAGTGGCCCTATTTCTGTGAGTGCATTTAAACCCTCTTTGGCAAACAGCAATGACTTTTTTTCCCCTCCAGAAAAGCAAACCACTTTAACCACACTCTCAGAGGCCTGATTTTAAATGCAAGCTTTTTTGGGAAAGGTTGAAGGTGGAATTAATAATGAAAGAAGACACTTTGAACTAAACATTCAGTTGGGGGACAAATCCCTCAAATTTCCAACTGGAAGCTAGGGAAGCCTTGGTAGGAATGTACATTTGCTTCCTCACTTTGTGAAAGATGGAGCCTAGCAAAAGCCACAAGATAATTAGAAAATATTACCTAGTTTCTCCTGCAGACAACTAAGAGGGCTTAGTTTAGAGGAGGTGCAATAGCCCATAAAGAGGTTACAAATAGTACCACCATCAGTTATTTTGTGCACGTGTTAAGGAGATGGGAGGAAATAATTTTCATTTGCATCCAAAAACTTGAGAGGTGAAGCCCACCTGGGAGTCAGAATGCATATCTAGCAAAGCTGATGGACGGGCTTTCAGAGGCAGTAGGAAGGGAACTGTGGTTTCAGTGCTTCATAGGAAAAGAACTGCAATGCCATTTTCAGCAGTGACTTCTTGGGACTTGCAGAGGGTGTCACAAAGGCCAGGATGTTTAGAGTGAGAAAAGGTACAGTTGGTTGGGCTGAAAATCCATATCTCAGAAAGCTGGGGAGAGTCCCAGAATCTGAGGGCGGAGGGAGGAAATGCCTGAGGGTGGATGCAACCTGAGCTGCCATGGCAAAGCAGGAGAAGAGAGACAGGTAGCCAACATTGCCTTGCCTTTACAGAGGGGAGCACAGTGCACCTCACGCAGCCCTTGAACACCGGGTTGTGCCACTGTTGGTCAGGACTGGACTAGGAACCTGTAGACTGTCTAAGAGCTGGAAGTGGTGCTTGACTGCCTCAGAGGCCATGAAGTTTTGGTTAGCATTATGAAATGCTTGCAGATGCCCACAGTATAAACAACAATGTTTTCCAGAGTTGAGTTGTTGATGGGTTGCATCCTGCCAGGCACCCTGTGAAAGGGACTGGTCACTTCAGTTGGTAGCTCAACATGGTGGCCTCCGTTTTTTTAAGCAGCTCACCTTGTGTCCCTACAAGCAATTCCATGTTCTAATGAAGAAGCATCACTAGCGTGCAGATTACTTTAAAATTATATGGTATTATCAAAGTTCTTAATGTTCTGACATCTGTTCAGAAATCTTCAGGAAACTCCTGAATAAAACTTTCAGTCATGTGGAATTATAAAGTAATTGAATGCTGCTAGAAACTTCAAAAACCTCTCTCCTTGGCATTTGCAAGTTGCAACTACTTCAGCCTTATGATCCTTAACTGTCCAGGGTTTCTATGAGTTTCACCTCAAATTCAGCTTCAGACAAACACAAAATATAGGAAAGTTTTGTAAACACAAAGCCATACCTCTTTTATTTTCATCTCAGCAATGCAAGCAAGAATCTATGCTTTGGAAAGAGTATGAGCTATGCCTCCCCCAACAGGCCTGGGTTTGATGCAATTCAGAAGCTGTTTCTGTACTTCAGTGGAAGCATTCATCAATTTTAGATTCTGTGTCAACCTGAAGTCAGGATATTTTGGTATCTTCTCTGGTTTTTCCCTTAAGCAGTTCTTGCTTACCCAAGTTTCACCTTTTTATATCACTCTGCAAAAATGAACTGTGCAATGTTTTAGAACTCCTCTGTTGCTTTTGCGTGTTTTGCATGGGGGTTGGTTAGCAAAGACGAGAACTGTGCATGCCTTGGATATAATAATTCATACTTATGGAAAAGGTAGAAGATTATTCTGGTACAGAATGGAAGAGGTCTGCTAATACTGTCTGCAATCTAAGCACAGAGTGAATCAAAGGAATTATTACAGTTTCTAGATGGCCCAAATAGCATCGGGGTTTGTCCACAGTTGCCCTGAAACAGATCACAAAACTGTAGGCAACGATATTGAACTGAAGTATTGGAGTTTGCAACGAGCTTAGAGCCAGTAGGGGGTTACTGAAAACAATGATCAGTGTGCCAAGAGATGCTGAAATGGAACTTATGAGTTAATGGTACTACCAGAAAATGAAATACTGAACATGAGTAATGCCCAAAGAAATCACTTAAAGTGTCTGTCAGGCTGACTAATGTAGGCAGTATCAGTATATTTTCTGTGGTGCCTTGTAGGTGTGTCTTTGACGAAAAATATGTGGGTTATCTGTTGACCTAAAATATCTATGCCAGCAGCATTTTGATACTGTATGTGTATGTTAATGAGAGGAAGAGTCTTCAGCCTGATCTCAGCTCTATGATATGTCTCACCATAGCAGATCCTTTGGGTACTTACTGATATTGCAGGTGTGCTCCAAACACAAGGGTAGAACAACCATGATAACACACAGTCCTGCCTTGAGAGACACACCAAAACATTTTATCTACAGTAACTTCTAACTCAAAAAGTCTGCTTGATAGCACTTGAGGAAGGAAACAATGAAACAAATATTGCAAAATATTCAAATGAGAAAGCAGCAGACAGGAATGTCAGAAGTTGTTCAAAGCACACTCCAATTACAGTAGAAGTTTTAGAAGGAAGTGAATGAAAATAACTACTCTAGCATTTTTAGATAGCCTACATTATTTGAGAAAGAATATTTTGAAACTATTTATTTTAATTAAAAATAATAAGATTCCAGGGAAAAAAAAATATAAGGAGGAAGGAGTAAACCCAGCTGAATAAACCCTCAGAGATCACTAAGCTCTGCATTGAATTGCTGAATACAATAAATTATTTATCAAATTCGGGACCCACCAAACATGAAATATTTGACGTGTTTTCCACATAATTACCGAGCTTAATGTCTGCTAAATTTTGTGTTTTGTGTCCACCAGATGTTTACACCATTGCTGCTGACTTCCTTGTGACTGGCAGGGAGGTCACTTCCAGATCCATCATGAACTTTCCAAAGCCAACAGATGTTACACCACCTACCTGGGTATGAGAGAGGTGATTTTGGGCTGCGTCTGTGTTGTTAAAATATCTACCAGTGTTTTCTTTGCAAGGATATTGGTAAAGCCAGTGGAAGGGAGAGAGGCTTTCTTCACCACCTCACACAGAAACCTTTGGTGTGCCTGGGGTTACTGTTTATCTTTCTAGCGAAGAATGGTTCCAGTTGAGGGATCAGACCTAATTGTGCTTGATGATAGTTTCCCACTCAAGTAAAAGCATTTTTGGTGCTGTAATCAGAGGAAAATCCCAGCCCAAGTGTACTTGCAACCCAATACGGACATGGAACAAGTCCTTGGCAAATTATGTTGTCCATCATGACAAAACTCGAGAATTAAAAATAAACCAACAACAAACATGCAATTAAGAGTCGCAACAGTTTCCTAGAAGCTGTGCCTCATTACTGCATACCATTGCTGGATGAGGAGGTTGTTAATCACATACCTTTTCTTGCAAAAGTCACTGACTGTCATCAAGGCATATTGTCTTTCCTGGTGGCAGCACGGTCTCAGTCTCACACCACTACTATGACCACCTACACCCCGCTCCTTTTCTTTCCTTAGTGCTCAACTGGCATGGGGTAAATTGTGCAACAGGCCAAGACCCCACAACTCCCATCACTTAACCAAGGCTCCCGTGGGCAGGTACCTCTCTGGCCATTTCTGCACCAGAAGGAGAGAAGTCAATTGTTACCTCACACCAGGGGTCGGGAAAACATTGCTTCCCTCCTCCTTGTTAATTACATGCTACAGCTAATAGTTTGAGGTAATTCACCTAATTCACAGCTGGCCTGGAGGCATTAGGATTGTGGGGACTGGAGGATTCACAGTTTGAACCCAAAAGCTACAAAGGAATCCAGATAATGAGATCAGAAATCCCTCGAAACTGCAGGAAAAAACCTGCAGGTTTCAGGTTAGGTGATGTAAATTTAAACATTTTTGTAGATTTACCCCACAAAATGTATTTTCTACAGATTGATCTGTATAGGAGCGTGTTGTGGCCTCATGGAGAGGACCCTCTGAATTATGAATGACTACAATCAGGGACACTAGAAGGCAGGTAAAGCAGGTATCAGTTGATGTGTTCCTTTGGTCTCCCCAGACTTTTCAAGTGTCACCCCATCCAACCTCCTGCAGTAGACATTATTCCAAATCACCACAAAACCCTGAGCAAGAGGTTTCAGGACAATTAGGTTAGGAGAAAACACACACCCTCAACAACTTCTGGTAGTATGTAGTAACATTCCTTCTCTTTATTTTACAGTTGCTAGCCCTGTAGCAATCACTTTGCTCACATTTTTAAGCTTTTCTTCACCACAGTGAATAGTAGAAACTTTGTAAAAATACATTTCCTGGAGCTTCATTCATGTTCATTCATTCAGTGTAGCCTCAAGCAAACAGCTGCATGAGACACAGGATGAACAAGAGAAATACAAATATTTGGCAGAAAAAACACAGGAGGGGGAAAAAAAACCAGTGTAAAACTTTTACTTTTCATTTCCAATTTGAATTTTGGAGTACATTTATTAACCACTTTTGCCCACTGATGCATATCTTTATGAAGGCTGCAACGGCAGCAGCAATACATAGTCTTATGCTACAGCTGCCTATGAAGTTCAAGAAACAACTTAATGGGCAGAGAAGGGTTCAGAACTATGTACTGTGCTGTAGAAAAGGTGGTAACTCACTTTTCGTGATCCTGGGCAATCAACTCAGGGTCAGAGTGCCACAGAGTACTTCTGGTGAAATTACATCAATTAAATCAAATCCATTTCTTATTGTGCCAAAACAGGTACAACATCTTTGTGAGATATTTAACTTTTCTTAAGAGTGGTTCAAATGGATTTGGATCTAAAATGAGCCCTAAAAGAGATGTAGTTGGGGTTCTTTTTTATGATGCGATCTAGGAACTGCTGAATTTTCTGAAAATACTTTTTATTGACTCTGTTGAGTTTTGATCAAAAAGTTGCAAGACTGACATGAGACTGATGTCTCCTAATTTTTTGGTGCCTGTATTTGTTTGTATTCAGTGTGAGATAGCCAGGCTGTGAATCGATGGAGTGCTATAGTTGCACGTGGGAAAATAAAGGGCACTTTTTGAAATGCTGAATTTGGCGGTAAATTTCACTGAAAGCTTTGGCTTTCACAAGGACTATCATGATTGTTTTATTACTCAGTGCCAGGTTTGCTATTCCCTTATCCCATTTGATCTTTATGAGACCAACATTACAAAAACACCATGCAGTCTATAGGGAATACATACAGCCTTGCATGTTCATTTAATGTTACTTACTTCAAGACCACTATGGATAAGGAGAAAGAAGAAGGCTTGGTGCCTGCATGTGCAAAAAGTAAAGACAGATACAAGCTGTGTTAGGAGATTAAGGGCACACTTGGAATTAATTAGTTTCTGCATTGCTTTGAGAATTTTATATGCTGGGCTTGAGAGTGCTGCTGATGTCATCTGCCACGAAAGCACAGCTGGAGCACAGTGTGAAGGCAGCAAGTTCCTGAGACAGAATCACAGTCCTGGCATTTCAGACACGGTCACATGCAGTTTTCTGGCAACGGGTGCTGTCTTATAGACAAGGAAGTGGGTCTGGAAGCAGAGATGTAGATCCATCCCCATAGGTAGGCGGGATTCCTGACCAAAGGCAGAGTGGCCCTCAGAGCTGGTGTGGCATAGTCATGCACTGGCTTCCACGCACTCAGTCAAGCCACGGCCATTTGGGCCTGCCTGCATTTGCACACTGATCTTGGCATAAAAAATTATGGATAATTCTTGCATCAGAGTTATGGAGAAGTCTCCATACCTGAGCAGATGGAGTGTTCCTAAAAAGCATATGGAGCAATAGGATGAGAGTAGCAAAAAGCAAGAAGGTGAGAAATCACTGTCCCAGTTTAGGGACAGGATGGAAAGGCTTTGACTGAAATGATATCACTCCAAGTCCTGCACGTAGACTTGAATAACAGACTGGGAACTCGAGCTTCAAGTGATGGTCAAATCCCCACTTGGCATGTAAGTCCTATCCTCTCTATTAGGGTAGATCCTAATCAAGGAGCGGAGAGAAATGCCTGCCTGAAATGAAGGCCGTATGTCCTCTGACTTTCCTGATGTTTTCATTATTTAAAACTTAGAAAAAGAGAAAAAGGTACTAGTTTTATGTCAGGCAGAGCTCAGTGTAAATCAGAATTAATAGGCTGTACATTTATTCAGGAACAAATTACACCTGTAAGTGCAGAGCAATTCTCCACAGTGTTGCCTCACATCTTGTTGACAAGCATTAGCTCCCTTTTGTTTTGACAGTCTGTTTCCTGGGTCCCTGTCTGTGAATCCTATCTTTGCAAGACTGGATTTCTTGTAACCCCAATGCAAAAGAGCTTTTGACTAAGAGTCTGTCAAGAATGTAGTGATTTTTTCAGATGTGGAAGCAATTTCCTTCAGCCCTTTCATCTTCTAAATCTTGGGCTAAGCAGTCTCCATAGTGTAATGTAAAATGCAGTTAAATTCATGATATTGCAGATATCTTTACTCATATTGATGGAATTCAGCTTTTTCTTTCTCCATTCCTTTGTAAAAGAGCAGCATGTCATCTGCATTTACAGCTCAGTAAATGCAATGTAGTCTTTCAGTTGAAATTTGGCTGCACTGTGAATTGTTTTGCTCTCTTTCCTTTCCTGCCCTGTTGGAAATGAATCCCTCTCCAGTCGTCTTGGGGATGGGGCGAAGAGTGGAGAGAGAGAAAAAAAAACTGGCAAGGAAAGTGCTTATTCTAGATGAAGTGAAATAAGATGAAGTTAAACAAGGCAGTGTCACCTCTTCAGGAATAAGTTGACACTTGCGTCAATACCAGACTAGTGGAACAGCAGCTGAAGTGTAGGGAGCATAAGCCAGAAGTGTTCAGCAGTTTGGTGAGAAGGGAGTTGACTGCTGACCAAAGGTTTGGGCACAGGTCTGTGAAATGCACACATGCCCTCCTTGCACTAAATAGGGGGTACAGAGAGAAATACCCTGGTGTTTCACATAAACCGTGACTGACCCTTTGTTTGCATTTACTAGAGGTGGTGAAGCTGTATTTGGGTGTAGTAATGCACTCACTTCCCTCCCTCTCTGAGAACAGGGTAGAAATTACAGCTCCTACAAGGCATTTGACACAACTGCAAATGATGAGAGCACACCATTTGAAATGAAGCTGAGATAGGCAAGGCTCCTCCTGAAACACAGCTTGATACTGCAGCTCAGGGCTGACTCATACACGTCTCCTCCCCAGCACCACCATTAGGGCTGCAGGACAGCTCAGCAGGCAGTGGTAGACTGAGTCACCTTCTCCCCTGTGTTTCATAAAGCTTCCAGGGGAAGAAATTAAATCAGACCATGAATCCAGTGATATTTTATTAGGGTTTTGCTTATGGAAAGTATGCTGTGGGTTTCTGTTAGGCTTGAAGTTTTTTCCACAAGCCATCTCAACAGCTTCCCTGCTGCCTACTTCCACCAGCCTGCTCATTGCAGACATCAGCTCGAATACATATTCTGCTACTGGATCAGGAAACATAAAGCTTCCAACAAAGATTTTAAACCTGCAGCAAAAGCCAAATCAGAAAGACAGAAGGACTGGCTTAATTAAGCTGAAGCAGTTTAGAGTAATGTTAAGTGACACCAGTTGTGAAGACTCATGAAGATTAACCACCCACATCCTAATTGCTTTGAAATTCGACATCCTCCCTGCTAGAGAATTCACCTCTGCAAGGGTTGATAGAAAGAAGTGTGAGGAGCCACAAAGAATGAAAGGCGGGCTGAATTCCATTTTAAACAATAAAATGGGGAAAACCTCATGCCTTGTGCAAGGCAGGATATGATAATTAGCAGGAGGTCCTTTAAGTTACATAAAGCCCAAAAATACCATCTCAAACTTTCAGATGCAAAATCATGCTGCTTTCTTCTGTTGACAGTACATTACATTCTTATCAGGATAAAAAGTATCATGTATGTAAAAAACCATAATGCTGATTTAGAAGCTAAATAGTAGACTGTATCACAGCTCTTTGTTCTTTCAGCAGCTCTTTATGCTGGGACAATTTTCCTCACAGTGAATACTTGTTCTTGGATCATACACTCTTGTTCTGAGTAGGCTTTTGTGGGGAAATGGCACAACAAAAAAAGAAAGACAGAAGAGCAGAGTATAAGCAAGAGTAAAACACAAAGCTCAGTCTCGAAGAGCTGGGTTTTGCCCCTTCTCTCTTGTTCGGGGTATTCCAAGCAGCAAAGGGAGAATTAGAATCCTTAGAAGCAAAGACTGTCCACCTTTTTTATTTAGGCACTCCCAAAATATCTATATTGATTTAACATTGTTTACTTAAAAACACCCACCAAGCAACACTGACACAGGTTTCTATGTGGACTAAATCTACAAAAAGGAGGGAGGAAGAACAAAAGATGCAAATAATAATTTTTAAATACATATACTACAGTGCAAAATCCTTTAATGGTCAAAGAAGAGGGATCATCAGTGAGATCTTGAAAGGGACCGAGATTCTCACTTGAGTTGACTAGACTATGAAAACATATTGGACCATACTATGCTTTCTTGTCCTTTGCTACATTTCTTCTTTGTAACAGCTTCATTCACTCATGTCAAACTTTATGTCAGTCGCAACTGCATTTACAGTCTCACAGTTATTTATTCCTGAACATATTTACTTCCCTTTTTCCCAGAGCTCTCAAAAAACCACTGTCTTCCATTCTCAAGCAGAACAACATACTCACAAGCCAGTACAGCCATATAAAAATAATCATAACTTAGAAGAAATCTGGCAATCACTGGCAAGCTGTCCCCTGAATGCCAATCCAGCAAAAAAGGACAGCTACTTGTTTCTCTGACCCATGTGTGACTGCCACACCACTTATCTAGGGCCAGAAGGAACAAATTTACACTGCACTACAGAATGTAAAAATGGTCCAGTGTGATGGGTTGCTCTTTATTCTTTACCCATAGTCTTAAGATCCTCACTGTATCTGCAAGAGTGCTTCAGACCCACAATTTCACAAGTATTTCAGTTCCTATATCAGTACCCAAAATAGCAGTTCAACAGGGGAAACTGTTCAGCTGTCAGAAAAGCAGAAAACAAGTGGCATCACCCATGTGTGTGTACAAGGAAATATTTTTCTGTCAGCAACCACATTTCCAGTTTGCTGTCACTGTGTGAGTGCCTCTGGGTTCACTTCCAGTAGAGGGCAGAAATCAATATGAGGTTCACCAAGCACAAATTTCATATCCTTAGGTTTTGCCAGAGATGATCAATAGAAGTGGCCCCAGACCAAGATTTTGCATACAAAGGAGATTTGAGAAAGTTCAGTGTTGTATATGGAACTAAATTCAATGTTCACTGCGTTAGCAATGTTCTAATGAAAATTCTTCATCCAAACACCACCAGCCTTTGGGGACATTGCAGTCTCAATTTGAACTTGATCCCTGTCATCCAAGTCTCTCTCAGCTGTACAGTTCCTTGTTTTCGGAGATGTGAAGAGCCATTATTTTTTAAAGCACGTTGTATTTAATGTACTTTTAGGTTCTTAGACATAATGCCATTATATGGTCTGCACACAATACTGTCCAATGCCACCTTTGAGGAATATGGTACTTGTAGCACCTAGATCGTAGCAGGAGTCAGAAAACAAAGGAGGAATTATGTTTTGGGAAATAGTCTCCGTGTAAAGCAAGTGACAGAGGGGCACAAACATTTTTCATGCAAACATCAGCCAGAAAGCAAAGTTCCAATACATATTTGAGAAACTCCAGTTTGGGAATGAGTTGTATTTTGAAACCCCTCTTTTTCCTCTCCTTTTCCTGTGAGATCTTCTTCCCATGTCTCTTTGCTATCATCTCCTGCCTACTGATGGTGGCCCTGTCAGCCTTGCACCATAAAGATAAAAAAACCCTAGAGAAGGTGTTATTTCTACCTCTGAGAATTAGTGATGACCTCGGAGAGGGCCAAGATCCTCATAAGGTTACAAATTCTCTCACCCTTTTCCCTGAAAAACATTTCTTCTATGACGTAGTTGAAAAATATGCAGAAAGGGTAACAAGTGACTTGTATCACCTCAAAAAGAATGAGTCTGTAAGTAAATTATATTCTTAAGGATTATCATAATTTCCTATAAGTTCAGTTGTTGTCTTTAATATTGTGAGTAATCTGGAGTCCCTGTGGCCCTTGGTTTTGCCTCTTCTGTGACCTCAACTTTCAGGCTTCCTTTCACAAGAGCACTCTCTTGCTTAGGCTTGGCAAAATATGGGATGACAGGTGAACCTATGCATTTGCTTTGCAACTTTAATTTCATGAAAGTCCTAATGATATCTGTTTATCTGTAGTAATGTGGCTAATGAAAAAAAATCAATAGCTGAATAATTTTAACAGCTGAGGGAAGAAAATGCCTTCAGACAGGAAGACAAACAAAACAAAAGAAAAGAAAACAAGCAAAAAAATACCCCACACCACCAAAAACTGTAATGTATATTACAATTTATTTTTTTATATATATACTGGATTCCTCAGATAAAATACAGAGGAAGCTGATAGCATTCATGCCCTGAGAATGAGGACCACAGAAGCAACACTGGTAGAGGAACTGATAGCTAACATGATAGCTAACTGATAGCTAACGTGACTCGAGCTGTTGAGGTCTCAGATACACTAAACCACCTTTTGTGGTGCTGCAACATAGTTCTCTGTGTGGGAAGTCCAGAGTGGTCTTGTAATAACCCTAAGCAATTGCTTGGTCATACTTCATTTTGCAAATGAAAACCATTTTTGTTCTCTGGTGTCAGTAAGAAAATGAGATGGCAGGGGATTTAGCAGATGATGCTAGCACATTTGGAAACTTGAAATAGCTTATAAAGTCCGAGAAAATTTACAAATTTTATGGAATGGGGCTAAGGGAGGGAGTTGTATGACACTATGCACCTTTATCTACTGCACTCAAAGCCTCCCTCCCCTCCCTTCTTTCCTCTTTTCCTTCCTTCCTCTCTTCCTCCCCCTCCCTCCCTCCTTTCCTTCCTTCCTTCCTTCCTTCCTCCCATGTCTCTTGTGGTGACTGTTAATATATGAGGTTATATATGCTTAATATCCTGTGCATACTTACTTACCTTGTTCACACCATGTGTAAACTGGTCTGTCCATCCTTGGAGATTTCTTCTGAACTCAGGACTGAGTCCATCACAGCCTCCACTCAAGCAGGACTGCCTAGCCACCTCTAGGAGTCTTCCAGAACAGGTTATTTACAGGAGAGCAGCCTTTGTTCCATGGTTGCAAGAGCAAGAAGAGAGAGTGCTTTCATTGTGACTGTCCACCTCCTACAGTCATAATGGTGAGCTTCTTATAGGGCTGGAGTGATCTTTAGTAGGGACAGGATTGATGACAGCAACCTCAAGATGTCTGAAATACCTCAGGGATCCTCTAATGGGTACAATGATGTTTTTATCCTCGTCTACTGACTACAACCGGAAAGACACATGATTTTCATTTTGGCTAGCTTTCCACCATTTCAGAGAGATATTTACAAGAGTATAAACTGACAGAACAACTCTGCAGAACAGCTCGTCGAAGTACCCCAGAGCATAAAAATATGCCAAATGCCACATTTTAGAACCTACCAAGTAACACCTGATAGAATATACGAAAACAATAACAGAAAAGTTTCATGCATAACACATGTGATTTCATGGGGTTTTTTCCTGGCTGTGTGAATGCATTTGTGCCTCTCCACTGAATAGCCAATGGAAGATAACTGCTGGAGTGTGCACCAGCAGGTTTTTATTTAAAAAAAAACACGTAAGTTGCTTTTCCTCTAATTATTTGTGGGATCTTATAACAGATATTTTATTTCATTTATTTGTTTGTTGGTTCCTTGGTGGGTTTAATTATATTTTTCTGGTTTAACAGGTGTTCTCATAGGGTTGCTATGGAATCTGAGTGCCATTTCTTATATTGAAGGAGACAGATGAAATACCATTAACATTTCATGTGGCCAGAGAAATTATAGGATCTGTTGAGGAAAGTGGCCCTACTATTATAAACCTGAAGGTTTCTGAGTACAGTAATGACAGAAGAGAAGCAGAAAGTAAAAGAAAGTAAAACAGTAGGATTAAGAGTAGGATCACTTTTTGGAACAGATTAGGTTTACTGCAGAACAAGTGCGGTGATGTGTTTGGAGCTCTAGAAAACCCCCAGAGATAGTTTGTCACTGGTATATCTCATGGTGTCCAGAGCAGAAATGATACCATATGCTTTGTGAGTTAGTCCTGTTAGCCAAAAAGGGAAAGTGCCTAAGCCATATCAGACATTTTTAGGATTTTATTTAATTTTATTTTTTTAACTGGCTCTGTTTTGTCTACATAGCCAAAAGCTACAAAACCAACAAAGATCACTTGTAAATAATGTGTTGAAAGCACTGGTCAGGTCCCTCACTAAAGGGGTTTCCAGTTTTTCAGTCGTGGCTGTTACATCTCACTGTCTAAATATGGTATGGCTTGCTTTTTAGGGACTAAACACTCCCGTGGAAAAAAAAATAAATTCTGGATGTTCCAAATCCAACACTGGAGGAACTCAAAGCTTCAGGGAGAAGAGGAGACTTCTCCAGTGTGAAAGATCACACTGGAACTGGAAAATATGAAATTTTGCCTCTGGCTGCTGTCTTCTTTGGAAAGAGGTTTAATTGTCATTAAGCATTTTATTGTGAAGATTATCTTCAAACTGTGATGGGAGAAAAAGAACACTGCAGGAGAAAATTTGCTTCATACATCCTCCAAGTAGTCTAGAATTTTGAAAAAATAAAACAAAAAAAAACAAAACAAGAAAACAGGGATAAGGGGATTTTATTGGTCTTGAACTGCAAAATTCTCCTCTTACATCCCCCAAAACAGCCTTGCCAGCATACAGTTCTTTCTTTCTTTCCTCACGCCTATACCTGGCAATAGTAAAAGAAATATCTATCAACCCTTTGATACTTTTTCCACAAAGTACCATCCCATCCCAGGCTTGGCCCCTGCAGCAAAACTTGACCTGGTGCTGTTGGTTACTGCGTTCTACTGTGGAGGTCCTGAGTCTCCATATACAGTACCTAGAGAAGATAACGTGAAGACTGTACATGGGCAAGGTCCTCCCTTCCTTTCTGAACTTGTCAGGCAGGGCTCTCACCCTCCAACACTCCCATTCTCACCTCTGCAGGAGAGGCAGTGGTACTGCTCCAGTATATGAGGGGTTGTGAGTCAAGTGACATTACAGGCATAGCAGCACTCAGGCCCTGTGGTGAGAGGTCATAGTGCTTCAGACAGATCACCTGAGCTGAAAATCTTAGGGGAAATCTTGCCTTATAGAAACTGATAGGGATAAATACATCAGTGGCTGCAATTTACTTAGATACGAGCAGTGCCTAGTGTCATATCTGTACCTACAAAGTAGGGAACAAAACAACAAAATATTCTTTAGTGCGTGATGTCACTTCTTAGCTCAGAGTTGTAACTCCATGGGAGATCACTGTGTGAGGTTTGGTTATGCTTTTGTTTTGTTTGAATGTGGAGTTTGTGCATGTACATACTTGTGTTCCCAGGAATGCTGTGAATTGTACAGCAGATCTGGGGAGTCCCAGCCTATCTCCAGTAACCCCATTCAGCAGGCAACATGTAAGTATAGCAGTGATACCAGAGGATTTGTTTCCTGGAAGTACTGAGTTACTTTTACTTCACATTTAGTGAGATTTACCTTCCCGGAGTCCTTCTGGAAAAGTCAACAGAATGTTAGGAGTTGTGTTAGCTTATGCTCTTCCAAAGGATTATTTGGCAGAGCATAGAACCAAGCAGGTAGTTGCCTCTCTGAGCCAGACAGTACTGAATATTGAACAGGAAAAGGTAACAGAGGTTAACTGAATACAGTTTTCTATTTGCCACATTGGTAATGCTTCAGTCGAGATAATGTTGTATCTCAACAGTTATATTGCTTTGTTACCTGAACACCAAACAGTGCTAAAAACCCCAAAGACAAATTCACTTCAAGCTTTCACCACTCAAAAGTGTTGGCTTTATCCATAGCAGTTCCATACAAAGGAGACCATGAAACGAAGGCACAATCATCAAGATATACAGAGAATACCTTTTGCAGTGTTCATGATCACTGGGTGCAAGGAGTTGAGCGCAGAACAGGGTCATGTCGCATTTAATGGGTGGATTGCCAGAGGAAAGCACCGGATAAAGAGCAACAAAGTCATATGAAGAAGTTGCTTCCGCCATGCCTGGTCACAAAGCTGCAGGGCGTAGTACAACCATGGTCCTTTCTGATGGCTATCCCTGGAAGTCACTCAAAGGAGTTCATTTGTCCAAGACAGGGGGCATCTAGATCTAGAAGACGGGGAACAAATAATTACTTGCACTGGCAAAAATCTCTCTTGTAACCATGTGAAAGTGACTCAAGACACAACACAATGGTGTAGTATCTCATAAGAGTGTAGGAAAATAAATTCATGAGACACTTAGGTGCTCAGGCAGTAGAAATGGAGCTGCAACAGGAATGACCATCACCCATGAAAACAATGCCATCAAAGTATGGTAGGTCTGGGTAAAAGTAAGGGGGCAGCAGCAAATCCCAATGTAGTTTTAGATATAGTAATGCCTGAAGATGTTAACAAGAACATTTATAAAATCTGCCTAAGGTACTATCTCCACAAGAGCAGTGTTTATGAATAAAACAGTATGTTTACAGCTTAGTGAGGTAAAAGCTATACAGTGAGAATTGGACTGCAATTGGATAATGGATCTCAGATGTACTGAGAAATGTATGCATGAGGTTTCTTAGGGAGAAAATGAGAATTATTGTTCCACTGGATATGCAGATAGCACGCAGGAGGCTGAGGCTTGGTGACAGAGGAAGAGTTGCCCAGCTACAACTGACCACAGAACAAAATTATGTTTGTGAGGATTATAACAAAACACAAAAATGGGGGTAAACACACATAGATCCTTCCTAGGGGAAAAAAAAGGAGTAACAAATTAAGTGTTGCTATTTATGCTAACACAAATCAGTAACAGTGATTAGACAGGGGAAAACCTCCTCTCATCTGGAAAAATATTCCCCTGACCTCAGGCTCACTGCATGCTGAGCTTCTCACCAGCAGGTACACTGAGACCCCTGTTTCCTTTCAGAAAAAGAGAAAGATGAAACTATGAGTAGAATAGTCATCTTTCTTCATATTTAAAAGCTTCTAGGAGTTTAATTACTAAGATTCATTTCCTTTTGTATATAAAATTATATTTCCTGGCTATTTTTTCATTAAATACCAGTATTCAACAACTGTAATCATTCTGTTGTGTTACCCAATTATATTTTTCAGTAAAGATCTTCAAAGTCAATTCTTTAGAAATTGATGATAGAGTATTTTTGGGACAAGGAAAATTGGGTTTATCAGTGAAATAATGAGGGTATCACTACTTAAGACATGGCTGGAATTAAGACTAGTTTGCAATTCATGAAGGTCATGGCTGTAGAACAACATAAATTGTGCCATTGCAAAGCACATCTACATTAGGTTTATGAGAGCAAACACTAGATTTTGCAATGAAAAAATTAAAGCTTTTGTGTCTCTGTCAACAAAACAAGCATAAATTTAGAAACAGAGTTCAGGAAGCAGCAACCAGTATGTCAGCCAGCAGACTTCATAGATCTTAGTTTTTACAGTAATAAAATTAGGAACTAGAGTAGGAACTCCATTTGAATGGTTCAACATTAAGTTTATAGAAGAAGAGAGCTGCAATGTAGTACAAAGCTGCATAATTTTAAGAAAAGAACTGAAGAAAATGAATCAAACTGTAAAGCAAATGAAAACATTTAAGGCAGAAAGAAAAAGGGGAAAAAAAAGAAAAATAAGGGGGAAAAAAAAAAAAAAAAGAAATCTACAAGCAGCCAGGGAGCCTTTAAAAAATACTGTGCTAGAAGCCAAAGTAAATTGTGTACCACAGCTCAAAAAGAAAACAAAGCAAACCAAACGCTTCATAGTTCACAGTCTGTAGGACTTTTGAAAAGGAAAACATAACATTTAAAATATTAACAACAGAAAAGTTTTGAAAAGGGATTGGGGCAAATTCACAGATGAAAGGTCTGTCAGCAGCTCTACAAGGCATAGGTAAGTTCTCTCACTTTGATCTGTGGGTATTTAAAGAACAATGGCAGCAATGAATTCATGAATGAATACCAGTCAGTGAATGGCAGCAGTATACTCAGGACAGCAGATTTCAGCTTCCAAGAGACAGAAACACAAATTCCATTAGGTATCACCGAGCCAAGTCTAATTCTTGGGTTAGTCCAGGTACATTAAAGTACAATAACAACAGTAAGGATGTCATGGAATGGCAGAACCTTAGGTTGAGGGTTTCGGATGAGAGATAAAAGTCATCTGTAGAGAAGACTCTGTCAAACTCATTTGGTTGACTAGTCCTCAAACTACATTTAGAGTAAGTTGCTTCTTGGTATCATATGTTTAAATCTGCATTTCCATTGGAGTTATAAAAAATTAAATAAGAAATTCTAAGAAGGCCACAAAGGTTAAGCTGTGGCATCTTCCAGGATAGTGCATTTATGACTGACAATGAGCTATTTGCCATGAGACATCCAGGAAAGTAAAAACTCACAAAGTGGCAAAATTCTCTTTTTAAAAACACATCTGGGACATATGGATTATTCCCATGAATTACTCTGGAGCACCACATGGACAGACTGTGTACTCCCCATAAAGAACTCCCACACTACTTCTCTAGGACTTAAAGCAGTAGTTTTAGAGTGTAGCCAGATGGATGGCAATGTCAGTCTCAACAAGGACAAAACTTGGTCTTAGTGAAGTATAACCTCAGTAGCTGAAAAAGCTACACAGCTTCCTAACGGAAAAAAATGTTGAAATTCCCAAAAGAGCTGGCTCTAGTATTTGCTTCATATTTCCTGAAGCTGTCTTCTGATTCCAAAGCAAACATGATTAAGATGGTTATGATGTGTATGCATGCAATTTGCAGAGAAAACTGTTCTTAGTTGCCTCTCTGCCAATCTGTGACTTCAAAATGTTACCTTACCTTTATATTTAGCTGAGACGTGGAAGCTCCATTGCACTGGGATTTACACGCTCTCAACAACTCTGCAAACAATCACGGTCTTTACCATGTGACACAGCAGCTTAAAAGCCTACTTTTTTTAACTCCTGAAGCCCATTTTTTTTCTCTCGTGATTTCACTCCAACAAAAGCAAAAAATTTGACACCTTATCAACATCAGCATTGTGAAACTGACGCTTTCTATTTAACTAATGTCCTTATTAAGCACAATGGAGTTTTTTCTCATTGTTTATTCTCCTCTTGACATGGAGAATGTGAATTGGATCTGCAGAGTAATTTTTTCTTTGTATTGAGGGAAAATTTTCATCTAGAGATTAGGATGAAGGGGTCGTATCTCCAATTTAATGCAGTTCCCCTAAAAGCTTGCATGTAGAATCCACTTGAGTCCAGACAAGTCCAAAGGGGGTTTGCTGTTGTAGGAACTACTTCTGTTGAAAAGATTCATGCCATACATACAGGGCAAGAGAATTTGGATGGAATAGATTTTTATTTTCTGAAAAAAAGGCACTATTGTTTTTTCAAAAGCATCTCATGTGACTGGAACTCTGGCTATGAACTTTTAAGGCTAAATGGGAAGTAAAGGAGAGTCTAGAATGTATTAGTCATTAAGCCACTCAGTTGTGGATTGTGAGGATTGCTGATATTTTCATACTAAAGGTTTTCTCAGCACTCTTTCTCTGAGGCGTTTCTTAGATAGAGGCTGCAATTGCATGCTCCTAGCATTCCTCAGGTTCTGAAAGACTTTAAATTAATTTTGGAGGAAGAGGACTCAAGGAAGTAGAGGGATTTAGACTTCTAAGAGGAAGAAGAAACTAAATTCAGAAACCTCCCGTGCTGACATTCTAGAATTCTTGCAAGGTTTTCTTAATCTTTTGAATAACTTCAAGATGAAGTTTTTCATCTTCAGGATGAATATCATCTTCAAGTTATTTCATCTTCAAGATGAAAACAGAGAAAGGAATTGTTTCCATTAGATAGAAGTAATTTGTGATTCCAGACAAATTAGTCTTAGAGAAAAGCCCAACAAGGAAGGATTTGTTTGCATCACCTTTATCCCAGTTTCACAGACTGAGATTCCATTAGGCATCTGGATGTTTTACTGCTTTTTCAAACTCAAATGTATTGAGGCTGCAGATTACATCAGGACATATATAAATTCTTGCTGAAGTCAGAGGGAAACTGCTGTATTCACCTGTTGTGCAATTTTTCCATATCCTGAAATGGAACTATGCAGCAGCAGGATGCTAAATGGCACGAAAAGCATTTATGGAACTGTGATCTGTTACACTCGTTATCTCTGACCTGCTCATAATTTGGTGCTGAAGGCATACAACTCACTCTTACTCATGACCCTTCCATGTGGCAAGAGTCTTCTCTGCCCTGTTTTATGTGCATGCATCTCTGAATTTCCCAGTACTTCAAAAATATTGTTGATCAGTTGCAAAATATTGGAACATCACAGTTCCTACAAGACATCTCATTCCTTTACGGAGGAATCTGAATTTGAAGATTATCCCAACCTTTCTTTTTTTCAAGTGTGACTTTACTCTGGAACATGAAAAACGTGTCACCTCCATTCCTCCCTGTTCTGTCCTTGGCTTGGACTTAGAGTCATGTTGGCATGTTTGGTGATAAAATTATTATTTTTCATTGGCTTTCATTCTAGCCAGCACTCAAGAGACACCCAAGGTAACTGAGAAGGAGCCATCTTCAGCTATTTTATGTATTTTGCTGCAGGATAGAAGTAGTGTACATTAGCCAACATTTTGTTACTTTGTTCATTAAATCAATCAGATTCATACCAAAGTGGCTGCATCATTGAGACAAACAGTATTCAGTGAAACACACTTCTAACTTTGTGTGTGAAAACAATTGGGCTTGTTTTCCTCTTCTCACTTCTGAGAATATTGAGACAATTTTGGCTAATGCACATGTTCTTTAAAATACTACCAATTTTAGCTGATGAAAGGAAGAAAAAATGATGGCCTCTTTGTTGGAGGAAAATGACACATGTCATAAAGAAGGACGTACAACACTCCAGTGGGTACAACAATTCTTCGTGCTAAAAAGTGACAGTTCTTCATGGTAACAAGTGACAGCTTTTTCCCAACCTTCTCAGTTTTTGATCAAGTATAGAAAATACTGCTAAGGCACTTGAGCAGTTTTCACATTTTTCCTGGTGTCTTGGAATCCTGTTTTAATTCAGTGGTGGTACAGAGTTTCCTTGCAAAACTGTGTTGTGCAGAAGCAGCTGAGGTCAAGCCAGTACATTAGAAATAGTTCTGCATGCATGCAACAGGCAAAGCTTTGCTCTTTGAGCTGAAGATTAAGGAAAAACCAGAAAGAACGGCTTGTTACTTCAAGTACGAGAAGAGCCCGAGACATAGAATTATCCTGTGTACACATTATGTTCAGTGCAGGGTCATGAGTGGTGAATAGTGTGGACTCTTGTGGTGTTGTTTGCATGAAGGACAAGCAGAGGGTGTCTTTATACGCTTCAACTTGCAAATTGAGATTTTTCCTTTAAGAAACTGGGTTTTGGAAGATACAAGGAGAGTCTGAACAATTCAGAGAATTTTCTGTTCTAAACAAGAGTTTCCTTCCACTACCGACTGAATACATACAATGGCTAAATACAGCAATCCAACAGCTTAGGGTTCAAGGATTGGAAGGATTTAATTAACTTTTGGATAATCAGTTATACAACTGTAACATATAAGTGATAATTAGCCTTAGTAAAAAGCAATGAAGCAAAGCAGAAGGAGTTTCCTTTCTTTCTCCTTCTGCTGCATAAGTTTCCACAAAATGAAAAAACTCAAGGTCAAGGAAACGTCTGTTACAAAACGTGCTCACCTTTCCTTGCAATACCATGTTTGTCTCACTAAACCCAATCTGTGCTTTATAGCTGGTGACAAGACTGGTTGCAATGGCAGATCTGCCTGTTGCTTCAGCACAAGCAGACCTTTGAGTCCTAAGCTTGACCCTACCATTCCCTCAGGGTCTGCTGTCTGTATCAAAACAAGCTGACAGAGGAAAAGTATCCATCAAGCAGAACCACCTCCCCCTGAAGCCCACATGTTCACCACATGTTTTCCTGCTTCACCCTTTGAAGACTCTGCTGGGAGCATCTGTAAATGTTTCCTGTCCATATTGGAGGAGGCAGTGAATTCTCACATCCTTGAGTCAAACCCTGCAAACTCTGCAAGAATCTCAACCTGCTACTGACTTAGACCTCCAGTAGTATGCAGCACCAGCAGAAGGGCTGAGATAAACTTTCCCTAAAACTATGGAGCTTGTTACAAATGCTAGTGTGTTAAGGAGTTACCTAACCTGGTGTACTGAAGTGATCGCAAAATAAATATAGAAAGTTTACTATCACATCCCAAACCTGTTCCGTGAATTTACCAAACAATTACTCAGAAATGACACCTTGCAAAAGGAATGGGAAAAGGAGTGGCAAGGTTGCAAAGGAAGTGCACCCAGGACAACAGTGCTCTGTAGCCTAACTGGCTAAAAGGCAGTGAAGGAGAGGCTGAAGAGCCACTGTGAAGCTATGGCAGCTCAGCTGCCAATGGCTTGAGGCAAAGAAATTGGGAGGTGTGTTTATGAGACGGTGTTCCAGGAGAATCAGCAGACTCCTGCTGTTTCTGGTAGAGTAATGCAAACAACACACTCAACTAACAATAGCTGCAATTTAAGTCTTATTTGGATCTGGTAATATTTTATAACCAGAAGATGAGTCTGTAATGTCAATAAGGAGGAGTTACAGGACTCTCTGCAGAGGTAGCAACTTAAAGTGTGCTGCTGCTGCAAGATAAATACATCCAGCCAACTATCAGGTGCACAGAGAAGAAGACGACAACAAGGAGTAACTTGCATATGTTATTCTCGTGGTTGTCTGCCCCTTAGCTTTTCCCAGAGGCCTTTGAAAGCATTCAGGAACTTACCTCTGCAAATGTGAGGTGCAGACAACTTGAGTCTGCACAGTGATTCACAGCCTTCAAGGAACGACTAGATGTGTTGAGCACATAAAATGTGTGTGTGATCACAGGTCACAGCCATGGCATAACTGCCTCCAATCACTTGACCAGAAACACTGGAAATTTTAGGATGGTGTATATCATTTTGTGTATATCATTCTGAAGAACAATCTATTTGGAGTGCATGTACTCTTAAGCAGCCATGAAAACACAGGCTGTATGTATGGGCTGAGACCACTTGTATGAGGTTCGACAAGGCCAAGTGCTACGTCCTCCACTTGTGTCACAACAACTCCAGGCAACCCTACAGGCTGGGGGAAGAGTGGCTGTGAAGCTGCCTGGGGAAAAAGGACAGCAATGGTTTGTCCAGCAGGAGCAGGACAGTGACTGTCCCCCTATGGCACTGGTGAGGCTGCACCTTGAGTCCCAGGTCCAGTTCTGGGCCCCTCACTACAAGAAGGACCTTGAGGTGCTGGAGTGTGTCCAGAGAAGGTCAATAAAGTTGGTAAACGGTCTGGAGAGTAAATCGTACTTACTCAGTATGCTCAATCTCAATCTCAGCTGCGGAAGCTGAGATTGCTTAGCCTGGAAAACAGGAGGCTCAGGAGTGACTTTATCGCTCTCTACAACTACCTGAAAGGAGGCTGTAGTGAGAGGAGGGTCAGTCTCACCTCCCAGGTAACAAGTGACAGGGAGAGAGGAAATTATCTCAAGTTGCACCAGGTTTAGATTAGATACTGTGGACATTTCTTTTAAGTGAAGGGTTTAAAAGGTTTTAAAGCATTGGAAAACATTGCCCAGGAAAGTGATGGAGTCACCACCCAGAAATGTTCAAAAAATGTGTGGTTATGGCACTTGAGGACGTGGTTTAGTGGTGAAAATGGTGGTAGTGCTACACTGACAAGTAGACTCGATGATCTTGCAGCCCTATGATTCTATAATTCCATAATCTAGCCTTTCTTTCTTTTTGACCACTCCTGAGAACTTGGACACTGTGACACATTGTGGCGATGAATTGTACCTAGGGACATTTGTGCTATCAAAACCATAGAGGCAGTGTCCAAACTTACACAGAATTTGTATTGTCAGTGCACACTGACACAGCCCATCCATTACAAATCCTAGTATCAGTGAAAGGGAAACTCAGCCATTTATGAATAACAATAAGGTAAACTTCACTGGAACCAAAAGACACTCAATAGCAAAGATTTCTTCAAGATATTTTGGGAGCTTTGAAAGCCCGTGATTCATTTTTCATATATCTACAGTGGGCTAAGTGGATGTATCTGGTCTGTACAGGGCTGAGCCTATATCCTAACTGTTCCAAAAATTTTCCATTCACTGCTCCTTTTACCTCATGCACTTGCAGAAAACTTTCCTGATTAGATACAGTTCAAAACTCGTTTCCAGACACCATGGTTCTTTCGATCCCATTCTGGAGCATTTTAACAGTAATCTTGTATTTTCAGTGTGCTGGAGGGATCTCTTTTCTTTCTCAGGCATTGCTGCCAAGCTCTACCATGGTTTCTTTTAAGTTGCAGATGTTACACATCCTTAGCATTACTTCTAGGACTTTTTTGACTGCTGCTCTGTTGTTTTTCATCTTCTCAACTGCAGCTTGTATTGCTGACATTTCTATTGGAGTGATATTAATGATATCTTGGCTAAGTTCCCATATTTCATTGGATGTTTTATTAAGGTGGAACTAACACTGGAAGTCCTGTGTCTCTTAATTACATTTTTTGTCTTTTCTGTGTTGCTTTATCCAAATCTGAAGATGTTTATCATGTTTGTTTTCAACTGGTCCCTTTTTTCTTTTGCAGATTGTCACTGGGACAAGGCCCTGCATTTCCCCGCTTCACTGTAGTCTCTGCTTCAATCATTAGGTCTTCACTTACTTTTTTTTGCATTATTTTTCCTTGCTCTGTCTGCTTCTTTGGGCACTTTACTCCCCAGCCTGCAGATTTTCAGTGAGTTTTGCAAGAGTTTTCACTGTGTGTTTTTTTCTTTCCTGAGAAGTAGTCCACGTCTCTCAGCTTCTCCAGTTCTTGCACACTGGAATGATATCCAGCTGTTCCACATGCAGCTTCATTTATGCTGTCCCTGGACAATGTAATTTATTCTTCCAGTATGCCTTTTCTCCTTTTTCTCAAATTCATTCCTCAGTAAAGAAGGAGCTTCTTGCAACATTGTCTTTCTTTTCCAGTACATGCTTTATGTTACTGCATCTACTCTGTATTTTCCATGGTCTTTTCCTGTGGCCTTTAAAAGTACAGACCCTGTTTCTGAGAAAAAAGTTGCAGTCATAAGGAGGTGGTTAGCACAGCAGAGATCTGTGAGTACCTGCTATGTCACTGTACCAAACAGGTTAAGTTAGGGCCCTTTATGTTGTAGGAAGAAGAAGGTGTAACTTAGAATAAATCTGAATGTTGATACTGGAAGCATCTGATCAAGCATTTTCCATGGCTGTGTCCTGTGGAGACATTTTTGGACGTTAATTTCAGACTACTCTGTGCATGTGCAACCCTCATGCAAACACACCTGGCTGGTGTATTACTCCCAGGCCCTTCTAGCTGTGTTTTTAAAGACCAAAAGGGGCAAGACGATCTGACACTCAAGGGTTTTTTTCTGATTTTTCTAAGCTGCAATGTTAGCTCAGCTCCCTCTACTACGCAAAACTGCTTAAAATAAAATCATGTATTTCTGAGAACTGACTGTTCCTCTTATGACTGTAGGAACAAAAGTGCAACATGATCTTCTTCATCACAGAAATTAAAATGCTTTCTGGCTGAAGGACAAAGTTCTGTTTCTGCTTAGTGGGACCTCCTGCCAATGTTATTTGTGCTGAGTAGTGTCTTGCTCAGCAGATTCTGCTCTTCAAACCAAAAGAGGAACCTCAGTATGAGGAAGGGCAAAAGGATTGGTCCCAGTGTTATATATTTATTACTAAAGCTTTTGCTTAAAGTGCTGGACAACGTTTGCAAACCTTTAAAAAAAACCCAAACAAACAAAAAAACCCAACAACAACAACAACAATAAAAACACTACGCCAGAAACCAGGGCATTAGGAATCTGTTCCATTAGGAACTCAGCAGGAAGGTGAAAAGTTTAAACAATTGAAAAACAGAGTAACAGGCAGCAGTTGGAGATTGTGGTGCATGTGCATATGCCTATGTACAAAAATATTAATGGAATACATTGTCAAAAACATAATACCTCTAGTTCAGCCATATGTAAACAGGCACAGCTCCAGAGGAATAAACTAAACTTCACCCACTTAAACTGACTTCATCATCATGTGTTTCTGTACACAGAATCTAGGTTTGAGAAAGAAGGGATTTTATTTGTGCATGTTTTGATAAGTATCAAACATAAAATCTTTGGGTTTATTTTTTTAAGGTATATTTTTATTTTTTTAATCAGAGCTGACCAAATTTTACACAAATCCAGTTTCTTCATTCTAGCACTTGGGAGCTCCAGTCGTGTTTTCAATTGCTAGCTCTGACAGCAATTACATGCAGAGCTTTGAGCAAATCACTAAATCCCTCATTTCTTAATAGAGAATATAACTCTTCCTTGTCTCATGCTGTCTGTATATCTTGCTTATTTAGAATGAAAGCTATAGAAAGTATGAATTGCTGTTTATATCTGGCACAGTACAGTCCTGATCCCCACGGGTGGAGCCTCAGGGTCAGGAGAGGTGGTGCTGCAGTAGAAATAGTTTCCAGATCCACCAGCAAAGGACTAAGATGCAGTGAAGGATAAGCAAGCAGTTGAGCAAGAAACAAGCACTTTAGTAGCCCTGAGTCACAAGAGCTTTCATGCAATCTATCGCTCACTTCAGCACAAGGCAAGTGCTACACAGTTTTAGATAAAAAAAAGAGTAGAGATGTGTGATGGGCTTGGGTTTGGTAGTTTGGGGTTTTTTTCTAATGTAGACATAAACCTTTTAACACTGGTACGGCTTGGTTTTATTTATACATTTGTTAGTTGTAAAGGAAGGATGACTTTCCCACTCATGCTAATAATGATCCCTCTACCAAGGTCAGTAGTAGTTGCTTCTGTCAGAACACAGCTCGCAAAAAAACAAGGTGGTCTTGTCTGAAAACAGCCCTGAATAACTTATTACAGGAGATGTTCAGTAAGACAGAGATGTTTATCAGACTTAACCTAGAAGTCTTTTACACAGAGTAAACTGACTGGCATTTTAAAGTAGATACAGATGAAGAGACAAAGGAGGTCAGTAACTATATGTACTTTGAAAAGAAGAGACATGAATGAGAAGGAGTATGTGTTCTTTGACATGTACATTTCTGCTTCAAGCAGATGCCTCAGTCTTTGAACACCAGCCTTTTTTTGCCTGAAATGTTCAGATATATTAACAATGTGTTGATCAAATCTTAAAATGAAATTTAAAATCAGTCATGCCTATAGGACAAAACATGTCTTTTATTGCTGGCAGGAGAGATGGGAGGTTCTTTTACAAATTTATGACATCACTGATGACTCTAGTCTTAAGAAAATTGAAAGAGAAATATGCTTGCTTTTAAAATGTTCATCTTTGGTGATATATTCAGGTATGGCCAAATTTTTTTTCTAAAAAAAAAAAAGCACAATTCATTTGTGCTGCTGCCTTACTGCTGTAGCATATAGATGACTGGAGACAGCCACAGTCCTTGGACTAAACAGAAATTTTGTCTGTTCTCCAGATAATGTTTTTTGCAAGAGGAAACAATGAAACCCATGGGGTAATATTGAAGACAAATGGCATTTTATTATTATGTCATTATGCCAGACATTTGGTTTTGCCAAATTCAGTCTTCCTGTCTTTTTAATTAATCTCTGCTTTATAACCTTGGAACATTATACAGCCTTCCAAGATTTCTGCTCTGTGCCCAATTGTTTCACTCTGTGTGATTCAATCAAATGTGTCTCCTTGGCAGAGTTTTTCTGAATGGCAGCAGTCAAACTGATGGTGTGGAGACGGAAGAGGTTTTCATAGCCAGGTTTGCATCACTGGTGTTGTCCCTGAGACCAAGCTATCCATATCTCACGTGTTTTGTGGATAAGAGAAGGAGGAATGTTTAGACTTAGCCGGTTTTCAGATTTGCTGCAGTGTAGAAGAGCAACTTTATGTGTCAGAACTATGCTTATCTGATGGTTTCCTGGCTTTTTACAGTTCTGCCTCCCGTAAGCCATCAAGTCTGCCATCGCACAGTGGTGGATGGAACTTTTACAGAGCAGCTCCAAGCTGTGACATGATCATTTAAAAATCCCAGCACAGGTTTCATTTTACTTTTGGAGATTGGCCTCCTTTTGTCACAGAGGCCCCTATTTCACCTCCATGTTCTGTGCCTCTACACTGCACATACTGTTTATTGCATTGCTGAGAGTCAGGTATGACATTTCCACTGCCAGTTAGAAAAGTGAGGCAAGTCTCATGTCTGTGATGTCACCAAGGACCTCTAGTTCATGTCTGTGTTATTATGACAGTGAAATTCTAGTTTACACAGAGCTGAAAGTGTGAAGCACAAGTCGAAACCAGGACAGTGTCTGAATCAGTAGAGGTGGGTAGCAAGGCATGTGATTACTATTAATGATATTCTATGTACCTTTTATGTCATTTGAAACTCAAAGCCAGGAGTCACATGTTTCTAACAGCCAAAGATGTATGGGGTGGCCATGTATCAACTGCATTTTTGTTATTATTTTTAAAGTATTATTTTTAAAGTATAGCACTTGAGGGTTCCACTCAAACTCGGTTTCACTCTGCTGGAGACTGTCAAAACCTAGACTCTGCCCCCAAAAGTTTACAATCCCTGCTGTCGCTTTGATCAAGTTTTGCATTAACGCACTTAAATGGAGCATTTGAAATGAGAATAAAAGGCATATTTTTTTTGACTGCAGCTATTAATTGCAGTTTTCAAGGCTCCTCACTACACCCCATACCCTGAGGGACTCTGTTCTCAGTTTCACTCTTCTTCAAACATGGCATGCTCCAGAAATCCTGGGAGCTGTTCTGGATTGCAGCAGGTGCCCAGCTCAGAGGTGGACCACAGAGCTGCACGTCTTGCTTCTCCTCCACTTCTCCTCCCTCCAGCCTGATTTCCACCACTGCATGTTGATGGGAGTTTCTAAGGATAGTGACTTCCTAGAAGACAGCTGCTTTTTTTATAGGTGACCATTTATTATCTGCTTGAAGATAATCCTCTTCCAGATAAAATCTTCGTGTGAGTAGAAGAGAAGTGGATTTATTGCTCCTGGTAGACCCTTGGAGGCAGAGTGGAAACTAGAATGGGATGGTACACAGAGAGGCATATTCTTATCATGCTGAGGATAATGAAAGGGGCTCTTTCTGCTCTGCACAGGCAGTGTACTTACTCCAAGAGATATCTGCTGTTTCTTATACCCAGAGTATTTTGTACTTCCAGCAATGTAAAGCAATAAATCTTCAGTGTAACAAAGCCCAAGCTCCTGACTCAGTGGGAAGCAGAATATAGAAGTCCTGCTGCCTTTTATTCTTAGACTTCATGCCAGGGAGAACAGGTATTTGTTCTCCTGAATGAGCAGCATGAGGAGGTTTGCAATTTGAGGAGCAGCACTGCGTACAGTCCTTGCTTGACTGGCTGACCAAAAGAGCATCTGGAAACCAGTCATCCTGAGTCACAAGGAGTGCATTGCTCCAGGTTTCCCAGGGATATGCTAAAATACAAGGCAGTATTCCTATTTTGAAGATGAGGGATATTGGTTTTTTGCACTCCTTAAGTACTAATGGGAGTCACAGGTCAAGCTACTTAGGTGTGCAGACAGTGGTGTGGACCCCTACACATAAAGCCTCTTAAGTTACATTACCCCCTTACTGACACTGAGAACTTGATTTTAACTTCAACCATGGACTCATCATTGATTATACGACCTATTATTTTGTGGCAGTAACTTATTTCTGGAGTTTGCACAAGTTACACATGTTGATGTGTGAATGACTTCATGGTCTTCTTCTTGTTAGATACTACGTCTCCTCAAAGTGTAGTCTTTTACTTACTGCAGCAGGTAAAAGCTTAGCTGAATCCCACTAGGCACAAAGAATGGGTCACAGTTCAAAAGGCAAAAGAGAATAAGAGGGTCCAGAAGAGTTTGGCTGAGAATATATCCTTTAATCAAACAAATTTAAAAGCTATTCTAGCAAAGTTTATAAAGGTGGAATATATAACATAGTATTTGAAAGGCTTACTCAGAACATAATACAGATTGTCATTTAAAATGTAAAGACTATACGCAATGCCAGTTCTCTCATAAATATATTTTAAATCATTTTGCATCAGGATTTTCCAGATTTCTCACGCAACAGGTTACTTCATTTATTCAGTGCTTACAGGGCCACATAAACTCACCTCATCTGAGTTGCAAGAAGATTCAGTACCATTTACCCTTGTCTGGGAAGAACCAAGACTGAGGAGTGGATTTCACTTCACTCATCCAGCTGCTCATAGTCCTCAGACATGCCTTGAAAAAGAAAGGTAGATTCTTTGTATTCACTTAAAGGGAATCCTTCTTTCTTGTCCTTGCAATCTGGTGTTTTCAAACACATGTTTTTTCATGTGTGTTAAAAAGTAAGATATACTGCTGGGATGATGGATCAGTGACCATGAAACCAGAGCCTCAAAATATGTCTGGAGGATTTTGTCTGAAAAGGAGTAGATCTCTGGTCTTTTTCAGGCTACGAATCTTGTTCTGCAGAAGTCAGCTAAATGGAAAGAGGCACAGTGATATTGTTTCCAGTGATTCAAATGTTGCTCCACCTGAGTCAGGAATCCTTTCTATGACCAAGAGATTGGGTCAAATCCCTGGCTTAAGAAGTTCTTCTCAGCTAGAACAAATTCATAACCTTCAACAGAAAACAGCCCAAACAGTGCAGATTGTAAAGCCTTTATGTTATGTATTTTAAGTATATGGCCACAAATGTGTGCAATTTGGTGGTAAGGCTCCCAGTATAAAAGTTGAACAGCCTTGCACCCTGACCTACTTCTTCCTCTTCAACCTCAACATTTTGCAACTTTCATGAGAGTTTTTGCTGACAAGGGAAAAAATCAAATAGTCTTAATATATATGTGTAGGTGCTAAAGATCAAATTTCTGGTCAAGCAATTTAATAATGTCAGTTTTTAACTCCACCTTCCTGTAGGACAAACACTTCTGCAGTTCCCATTAACCTTCACAGGGCATATGGACCTACCTCAAAGAAAGAAAAAGTCTTTGTTTTCAGACTTCATGCACAGCTCATGAGCTAGAGACTGTATTTTGGCTCAAGATCTTCTGTGAATAGGTTCCAGAACAATTTGAAGAGATTTGTCTCAGGTGGTGCTTATTGTTTTCTTATTGCCTCTTATTGTTGCATCCATCTAAGGATACATGACGTATGTTTCCCTTTATTAACTATACTACAAAATAATTTTTAAAATCATGTTTTTAAAAAATTACCATTATTCTTCAGATTTTAAGCTCAAGCACTCAATTGCAGGTTCCTCTCTAATGCCTATGGAGGAAAAAAAATGCCTATTTTAAACATTCACTGTTAAATTTCCAATTGTTAATTCAACCTGCAAACTAGTGAGTACCTTCCTCTATTCTACTGAGTTGAATGGTAGTAGTGGACAAAACTATACAGCATGGCCTGTTTCTAATTACACTCTCATGTTTCCTCCTAATGAACAAAAAAATCTCTATTTCATGCATTGCCTGTTAACCTCTGAAAAGGTCAATGCCTTGTTCCTGTAATGCAGTACACTTTTTTCCCTTCCATTTAACACAGTTATTACTTTCTGGAAGGCAGGATGTCTCTTGCTTAGACTCATGCAGAATCAGGCTGGCCCTTTTCATTCAACTTATGTATTTGAAGGCCCAGGGAAAAGTATTTAAGCCTGACCATGAGTGTAATAGCTGCCACAGACATTGCCTTGGCTACTTATCCTTTATGTGCAAAATTGATGACTGATAAAGCATGTTTTCCTTAGAAACATGTACATACCCTTGGCTTGAAGATCTTAAGCCATGGAAGAGCAAGGAATTGAATTCAAGTATTTCTAGTCCTGAACAACCTAATATCCATTACTTCCATCAACAAAACTATAGGAATCAGCAACATATATTCTTTTGCCTACCAGATAACTTCTTTCTGTCATGAGCTGAAAGCCCTAGTTTTGTGACAGAAAATTTCAGCCAATTTATTCTATTGCCAATATACAAGCTGCTAGTTACTGATTTTGTATTGAGAAATAAAACAGGTAAACAAATGCATAAACATCTCAGATTTGCTCCTGAAACCTCTCCTCCTCCCTTTTTGCTGTCTTTACTGCACTCAGCACCTTCATAGATGTGCCTGGTGACACAGAGGACTTGGTTGATGCATTGTTGTTTCTTCGCTTTTGCTTTTCTCATTTCTGATGTTTCTCTGTCTCAGCACCAGGTCCTCCACAGGCTGGTGTCCCCTCAGAGTATGCCCTCCTAGGCCTCCTCCCTGCCCTCACTGGGTGACTCTTTGTTCTGTGCTGCCTGAGAGGGTCCTGAAAGCAAAAGTTAAATCCAAAATCTGATGGGGCCCCAGGTTTGTTTTATGGTATGGCTCAAAAGCCAGAGCTGGAGCTATTTTTTGTTTCTTTCGGTGCTGAGGGGGTCACCATCAGGGCAAGTGTGTCTTGAAAAGGTTACCATGGAAATTACCAGACCTCCCTCGGCACTTTGGACACCTTATTCCTACTTAAAGAAAGGAGAACTGGCCATCTAGAAATCTTGGAAAACTACAGTCAGAGCCAGCCAACTTCTGGCAGCTGCTCAATAAATCAGATGTGCCATCAGGGAAGGTGTGCTGATCTGTTAAAAAACGTGGGGTTAGACTTTTATCAGGTTTAAAGTGGCTTTAGTTGATGAAGTCTAGGAGTCTGTCGCCCCACTGCACTGGCATTAAACAAATAGCTTTCTACTTGTTTTCCATCATAGCCCTTACCGTGCCTGCCCTGTGAACTCAGCACAAAGGAACTAAGAGAACATTTGCAAACAAATGCGGTAAACTGCTTGTGGGTTTATAAACACAAGCAGTGATTCAACTCTAAATGGCAGCAAGGAGTAGCAGGCAATCAGACCTTCAATTATTAACTAAAAAGGTTGGGCTGACCCCAAGGTTTTTCTCCATGCATGTGAGAGAGAGCAGGGGGATTTCACTGAGTGCGCAGCATCGGCCTGATCGGAAAAGCAGTGCTGTGGCAGCCAGCCAGCAGAGCACTCCTAAGGGTGTGGCAACTGTGTTTCTGGTTTACATGGGCTTTGCTCCTGTGTAGCTGAGCAAAGCCTTGAGGTGTCTCTGCCATCCTGGCTTGCTCTCTCTGAATGGGGAACTGAATCCAAATTTACACATCTCTTTCTCTCTGAGGTGCCTCAGAGTATCCTCTCCCAATATTCCAGGCTTCCTGCAGCTTTCCTGTGTACCCAACACCTCTGGGGTGGGTGTTATATACCCTACGGTGTCTGTGGAACAAATATATATCACAATGAGACAGTGGTGTGAATCCTGTCATGGATTGTCCTCACTGCAGATCTCTCACTGTCTTTAATGTCCATGAGATATGATGCTGAAGTCCAGGAGGAACAAATCTCACAGAGCACCCTAGGAAAAATCTGTGTTCTTCTTAGGGAAATAGAGTGCCTAGAAACATGGACTGCCAACTCTATTACCTGGTATCCATGTCTCCTGCCTTCATGCTACGGAGGGTGGATATGAAAATCTTCCCCTGCCACCTGACCTCTGCTTCTTTCTTAGTGTGACCCTGCCTCAAAAAGCTGTATCAGAGACAGCTAATCTCTACCAACACCAGCAGAGGTTTAGTGAAGCTAGGAGAAAAAGGAGCCCCCTGGAACAGAAGAAAGTAGACCTTGCCTCCAAGGCTCTTGTGAGCTGTCTGCATCCACATTCATCTACTTCCCTTTTCTTCCCTCCTGTTTTTTTTGTTTTGGTTTGGTTTTACTTTATTTTTAGCTTTCCTAACTAGTGCAACTTCAAAAGAACAGAAATGGAAGTAAAATAAGAAATAAGAGACTTAGTGTCACTTCTGACACCAAAGATTGGAGTCTTTCAAAGCATCTCAGGGCACTTCAAAGATAGGTATATAGCAGAAGCCCAGGTCTGGTAGAAAGGGTTTGCTCACTGCTAATCAATATTTAGGACTTGAATTTCTTTTTTCTTTTTCCCTGTCCATAAGGTCTGTTCAGATGTGAATATCAGAGATAAGCCACAAAGGACAGAAATACGTTTGTCACCTAACTGCACTAGGTCTATTGTGACAAAGGATGTCTGCAGAGCCACAGTGAAGACACCATCAGTGTTGGAGTCAAGTTTACGCAGGAGGTGTGTGAGCCAGAAAAATGAATCTGGCTGTGTAGCATACACAAGAAGTGAATTCCTAGACTGTTCATTAATGAAGCCTGGAGACTGGGAAGATTATTGCAATAGGAATTATGTTTAATGAAGGAGGCATCTGCTTTGGAGGAGTAGTGTATGTCCTACTACCTGATATTGTTCCTGTATTTGCACATATCTGGAAGGAATTTCTCTCTATGTACACACAGCTATGATTTTCTTTTGCTCTAAATACTCATCACTGGATAACCCCATTGACTCTAACAGAGTGTCACCTGAACACCTGGAATGAATTTTCCTATGCCTTAGAAGAATATATTGTTCATGGATCCTGCATACATTATTTAAATGGAAAACTAAGAAAACACCATGAAATGTATTCATCAGCCTGACTTATAGAGGTGTTGCACAGCTGCAGATCCTATTTAAGGTCAGTGGAAACTGGGGACAGAGGCATCTCCTCTTTTGCATTCTGAGGAATTCTGAGGTTATTGAAGGTTTTTAATGGTGCAATCAAATCATTATAAGCAAAAAGCTACAAAATCAAATTCAGAACAATGAAAGCATCAGTTCATTAATGGAACAGTTCCAGCCATCTGGTATTCATATGTTCTGCACTGGGGCTGTTATTGTGCAGATATAAATGACCCAATCTTACCTTCCAGCAAGAGCTTTCATTAACTAAATATATCCAAAGTTTTTATTGTTCAGCTAATATTACAGGCCCTATCCCGTGTTTTGTAAGCGGCTTTTTTTTTTTCCAGTTTTGGGCAGCTAAATCTTCAGTCCCACAGTACTTCTTTGGGGATATGTGTATTTCCCATCCCACTGTGGACACAGCACCTTCTGGGAAAAGTTTTAGTTACTTGTAGTGCTGAAGCTCTGGAAGAGAGAGAAGGGGCTAATTATTATTTCAGTAAAAATAACAACACTTAGACACTACTGAAAAATACTGTCTCCCAAAGGAAAGACAATTCTAATGTAGAACTGAGTTTTTTACTTGCCATTATTTAATTTTTTTGAATGATAGCTCCAGCAGTTTTTCTAAGACCACAGAATAACAGAATGGGTAAGATTGGAAAGAACCACAGCGAGTCATCTGGTCCAAAATCCCTGCTCTCACAGGATTATCCTACAGAACGTGGCACAGAATTGTGTCCAGAGGGTTCTTGAATATTTCCAGTGAGGGAAACTCCCCAGCCTCTCTGGGCAACCTGTTCCAGTGCTTGGTCACAGTAAAGTTCTTCCTCATATTCAGGTGCAATTTCCTGTGCATCAGTGTCTGCCCATTGCCTCTTGTTCTATTGCTTGGAACCACTGAAAAGAGCCTGGCTTCATTCTCCTGGCACCTCCCCTTCAGATATTTATACACATTGAAGAGATCCCCTCTCATTCATCAGTGCTAAATAGGCCCAGCTCCTTCAGCACTTCCTCATAAGAGAGGTGTTCCAGTCCCTTAATCGTCTGTGTTGTCCTCTGCTGGATCCACTCCAGGAGCTCCATGTAAGATCTGGCATTTAAACAGACCAAACTGATGTGCAAAGTTACGTACTGTACAGAGGCATCCAACTGTTTCCGAGTAATTTTATTTTTTTAATCTTTTGAAGCAGTGTGGCATTCAATTTATTGGTGGGAAAATATCATTTAGTTTCAGGTGAAAGGGAGGATAAATCATGGAGTTTAGATGCTGTCTATTGACTAAGGATATCTGTTGGTGCAGGATTTTATATTCGCTGGACCTCACCACCAGAACCACAAGGGCAGGTGCTGAAGCAGTGCATCCAACAGCATCTGCTGCACTTGCTGAGGTAAAGCTTTCCCTTTTTGTCCCTGTGTCCTCAGGAGAAGGAGGATTTCAGTCATTTCATGGCAGATCAGGACCTTATGCTTGATGAAGACTCAGAACAACATTCACCATCCAGTCTTTCCTTAACACCCTACAAACAAGTGTTGTTTCTAGACAACCTGGAAAACAAAATGCTGAATGAGTAACAGTGTCTAGGCAGCTACTTGGTCTTCTATGCATTTCTCATAAATGGACAGCTTCCCTGAAACAGAAGTGGTGACCCAGACACAGGCTCTAACTCCTTGGAGCTGAAGGACACATGGGAGTGTTAAACGCTGCCATCCCATGGGAGATACATGTCCCCAGCCTTCCCCCCCGCTGCCTTCCCTACATGGAACCTGCAACCATCCTCGTCTCTGTCCTCTCCACAAAACCATAGCTCCCCTCACTGTCTCACCCCTCTTACCACAGTGAAGATAGAACTGTCAGCTTCCTGGCCTCCTGTCTGGGAGCCTCCTGGCAGCCTTCTGCCCCCATGTCTACCCCCGGCAAGGACCATATGCTTCACACAGCCATCAGCTCTTGTTGATGCATCTGACACTACGTGATTTGTAAGACTATTGACAGTAACTCAGAGGTTTATGGTCCTATATGAGTCATTACTGGATTGGTCACTAGTGCACTGAACTCCCTTGCACCTCTGACAATAACTGCCTGAAGCATCTTACAAACCCTGGTCCAGCCATCTCAGGGCAACATGGATGGTACAAGTGCAAGGACAAACCCAAACCTTTCACAAAGAGCTGATGCACTGGTCTCTTGGACAGACACTGCTCTCATTTCTGTCATTGGGCTCTTCTAAACAACCTGATCTGATCTAGATCTTGCCACAGAGACTACATTCCTAAACCTCAATATGCTCTGGCACCCATGGCCATCCATTTTTTCTTCAATCATGGCCTTGCAGTCCTTCTGTTAGATGTCAAACTTTTCTGGGTTTGTATGACTAATATTTCAGACAGTCAATTGAAACTGTATGAATGCTGAGAATTAAATATAAATATATTAATGACCGCACACATTAAACACACTTATGATTTGAATCAATTCGCTAAATTGAGCACATGGAACTTATGTGGTTTGTTCTGGAAGCAGACTTTTTTCCACACTGAAGGATGTAAAAACTGCTTCCCTATCTGATACGATTCAGTACATCTGTGTGTGATTACATAAACATGTCTCAGACCACAGAGCAGCACAGCCAGGTCTTGTAGCAGTTACATTCATTTAACTTTGTCAGACCATGTGATCTCCCCTGGACCTTTGGTATTTGCCTGTTTCTAAGATTTACAGCATATTCCCTATATTTTCTTATTTAGAGCAAGAGTGGTTCACTGAGAATTAATCACAGTACCCTTGAATAAATGATAAGTCACTGTTTCAGGGCTGAGCAAGCATGCCTAAAGTCACTAACAGAAAACAAAAGAACTGAAAAAGCATTGCTGCTTTACCTTCTTCTGTTCACTGAAAGTTGACTCAGAAATATTTTCTTTAAAATATGTGTAAAAATTTTCTTTAAAATTTCTTTAAAATTTAAAAATTTCTTTAAAATATTTTTACCTTCATATAATTCCATCTCATACACAAATCAGCCTTTCCTTGCTGTTTTCTTACTGTTTCCTTGCTGTTTTCCTTCTCGGGTCAGTAGCTAGAATTACTAAGGCCCTAAGCAGCAATTTCTGAGTAACCTTAAGGATACTAAAAAGTGGCAATTTCCAATTTGTAGATGCAGTAGCTCTTACCATCAAGCATCTGCATACCTGCACTCTCCTCCTGAGGAACTTGCTTGAGGTTGTAGGTCTCACCACAGAGATGTAAATCCTGTCAGATCACCCTTTGTCTGAAGCTTTGATGGCTAAGTTAATCTTGATACTTGCAGTGGTATCTGGGCAACTTGGCTGAGTTTCTGTCCCACAAAGATGAATTAAATCTGGTTTATAATGAAGCTACATAAGCAGTGTTTCCATAGCACTGGAGGAATCATTTTTGCATTCTGAAGACCTACTCTCTTTTCGGTGGTTTATGTAAGTCATCCCATTTCTACCACCAGGGGAGGACACATGCAGTTTGAGCACACTATTTCAAGCCTGCAGTTGTCCAATCTGGATGTAGCCTACGCATAGATGAAAAAATGTTAAGACCTGTCACCTTACTTAGTGTATGGATGCTAAACCAGGTATTAGAGCTTCTAACAGAACAGGCTTCTTGGTCACCTCTCGCAAACACTTGGTAGCTTGTTTTGAACAAGTAGAAGATAAAATCAAGTATTTTCCAAAGTTAATGGCCTGATGAATACTTATGAGTCTTTTCAGCATGTTGAAGTGTAGTCTCAGTGCTAAATTACGGTGCTGAGCACAAAAACAAGGTCTGATGTGGTGTGGGGTCAACAAAAAAAAAAAGCTTCCTAAAGAGAAAGAGCTCCTCACCAGCATGGCAGCAAAAGATTTGCTCATACCGATGCCGAAAACCTTTCTAGTAACAATACCTGTGATGCAGCAGATATTGTCAGTAGCTATAGAAAACACTGTCATCACTGTGTTGACAATACACAGGCAAAGATCTGACTTAAGGAGAACTGTCTCTGCCGCTTTCTGGTTCCTGGGAAACACAACTAGTACTTTAAGTGGGCTTGGTGTTTCATTATAGGTTTTGTGCTGCTGGAGGCATTGATGGCTTGTACAGCCGTAGGTACTCTCCCTAGAAATCTCTCTACAGGGGTTAGAAAAGCTTAGCCATTTCAGCCACTGAGCGTTAAGTGCTGTGCAGCATGCTGTCTTTTCACTTGATGCAAGTACATGCAAAGTGGCCTCTAGATGCTCCTGCAATCCAAAGAAACCAGACTATTTCATAGTAAAAACTGATGGAGGGTGGGGAAGAAGTAATTTGAACCTGGTTTTGTATGATAAAATATAAAAATGCATAAAAAATATAAAAAACCTCTTCTAAATCTGGAAAACTGTCTGTTGCACAACCCTCTCCGATTCCAACGTTAAGGGTTTGGTGAACCTGCACATTGACTATTCCTATGACTGGGGCTCCTAAACGTTTCTTGCCGACATCGGCAAGGGATCCGAAACTTTCACAGGACGAGAAACGCGGCTGCTCCAGAAACACCTGCATGCCACCGCCACGCAGCCTCTCCCCGAAGCCCCACGGCCCTCTCCCAAGGCAGCCTCCGCGACGCTCAGGGTCTGCCGCGGAGAGTGGGTGGAGAGCGGGGACGCCTCCGCTCCTCCCGGCGCTGATCCCTCTGCCTGCGGCGCCGGGGGCCGGCTGCGGAGCGGGAGCGGAGTTCGGCGGGGCGGAGCGGGCACACCTGGGCCCCCGCCCGGCGAGGGAGCGCGGGCGGAGCGGGGGCGGAGGGAGCCCGTCCCTCCCCGTCCCGTCCCGTCCCGTCCCGTCCCGCTCTGTCCCTCCCCGTCCCACCCCTCACCCCTCCCTTCTTCCCTCCCTCCGTCCGCCCGTCCGTGCGCGCCGGCGGCGGCGGCGCCGCGCTCCCTACACCGCGCAGCCCCCGCAGGTAAGCGCAGCGCGGCGGGCCCGGGGGGCGGAGCGGAGCGGAGCGGGGCGGGGGGTCCGCCGTCCCCGCCCGCGAAAAGGTTCCCGCTCCCCCATTCCCCGAGGGTTCCGCGCCCACGGAGCTCTCCCCCCTCCTCTTCCTCCTCTTCCTCTCGCTTTGGTTTTTTTTCTTTCGTGTTCCTGAGCCCAGTCCGACTCCTGCGGCGCGCAGCGGTGCGCGGGACGCGCGCCTTGGCTGGGGCCCCTCCAGCGAAGGGCTCCTTCGGGATGGGCTCGAGTGAGCTGCTGGCGTCGGGTTAAGCTTCTATTGCTGCTGGACTAACGCCTCTGGGGTTGGCCTGGACTAAGTGATGGGCGCTTGTTTGATTAAGGGACACTAACAGTACTTACTTAGAGTCTGTCCTGATTTATTGCCCCCTCTCCTCTGTGAAGTCTCTTTGGATTGATTTATACCGATTAAGGCAGTGGAAAAAGTCCTTGTTAAAAAATGGTTGCCACCTCTCTCTCCTGACTTCCTCAGTCCTTCGGACGAAGAGCCTGCTGAAGTCCGATGGGAGCCGTGTTGATGTGTCCATGGTGTTTACAAAGGTAAAGGACAGGGAGAAGATGAATGACAAGCACAAGGGTATGGAGTAGTAGAGAAAGACGGAGAGGGTGGGGAGCAGGAGGGAAGCTAGAGGACAAAAGCCGTTAGCGAACTGAAGTGAGAAGACAGAGGTGGAACCAGAGGGACCAAGTTTCTTCCTCTAGCTTCTTTCTCTATGTTCTTTTTAAATAGCTAGACAGTGGGAACCATCTCAAAAAGCTGCTTCCTGAAAAAATATATGAAAAGTTTTTGTTACCAGAAAAATGTTGGAATGTTTAAATTTTATTTTCTTGTGGATTTCTCTCTGGAACAAGCTCACACCTTCATGATTTCAGTTGTCTATGAATAAGTTAAAAGCTGCTCAAATCTTCTCTTTCTTCTTTTGTTTTCTCCCTATCCTTATTTGCTGTAGGTTTGGGTTGGTTTTTTAGTTGTTTTTTTTGGCTGTTGGGAGGGTTGTGGGTTTGGGAGTTTTTTTTGGAGTGGGGAGGTTTCCGTTGGTTTGGGTTTTTTTTTTCAAGTTTCAAGATAGGATAACCTGGGGGAGCCTGTGTAGGCAAATTGTGTTCCCAAACTGTGGAGGAATCGGGGTAGCTGCAGTCTTTTTACCACTAAAAACTACTGCAACTCTTATCTTTTCAAAGAAAGTCTTTTTCGTGCTAAGTCAGATTTGGCGTGTGTACCATTTTGTCTAAAAGGAATCAGTCTCAGGTCTGAGTTATGTTTCAGTTTGGCAGCCAGGGCTGTGTGCCATGCAGCCTGTTACTCTCGTGCAAGGATGGGGTGTACTGTAGCACTAAAATAATACTTCTGGTAATTTCAGCAGTGGACTGAAGTGATATTGTGTGAGCCCAGGCATAAGTGAAGCTTTGCCCTGCGGCTCACTATTACTGGCTATAGGCATGCTGCATATTTCTCCTTAACTGATATGTGCTCTGACTTACAAAGCAACTTGATAGGCCTGTGTTTTACCGTTGTTTTTTATTAAATATTAACCACACAAAATCAAATGCTGGATTGGAGCTGTCTTCCTCCAGAGTAGATTGACACTGTCTCATCCTGTGCAGTTGTACATGAACTGTGGTTGTTTTCCCTTTTGTGTGCAAATAACCAGGGAATAATTTAGGGATATTGAGAAGCGCTGTTTCATGATCAGTACGGTGTTGTCCTTATCACTCCTTAATACAGATTGCACTAGTTAGACTGTTGGCTGCTGTAAGCCTTGTTCTGAGAACTTAGCAGGAACAGTGGTGGTTGGAGAGAGGAAAACACTGGCTGGAGTCTGCTTCTATTCCTCCACTCTTCAAAACAAATATTGAGGGTGGAAAGGTTAAAAAGCTTTTGAGACAAAACACATGGAAAATGCAAAATTAAAGTAATGCTACACTGTGTACGCAGCTTTAATATGTGAACTCCACATGTACCAGTCTTATCACTGTGTACAAAAATACTTATGGTTTTCATCAGTAATTCTATAAGATTGTAACTAAAATATAATTCCTTCTCTGCTTAAAAATGAGAGAAAAGAAAAATATCTGCAACTTGGTCTTGTACTGTCGCACAGTGAAACTACATGGGGAATCCAGGAGAGGGCTGAGGGTTGAAGAAAGTGTTTTGCTCTGGAGCAGAAACTTAGGTGGTACTTAAATGGGATTCACTTTTACATCACTGTGATGAGCCCTTAATAACACCTTAATGAATAGTTTGTGCTTTCTCAGTAGCGTCTCCGTACTGAACTTGCTTCTTCTTATGTTCAGAGGTTTAAGCCAAAAGGCAAGTATTTCTTCTGAGCAGCTTATTCCTTTGGGATACTACCACCATATTCTCTTTGAGTACCCAGCAGTTTGAGCACTAACTCTTGGAGGTGAGCTGCCTCCTCCAGATGTCAGAAGAGCTGGCTTTGAGCACCTCTATGTGGTGACCTGCCAGCACTTGCTGAGCACTGTTGCTGTGCCACTTGCTGTGTATCTGGCTTTTTTATCATATGGACGCAAGAAAAAACTGAGTACAGCTCTTTTGCCAACAGGGCTGGATGGGGAACTCTCTCACAGCCATTGCCTATAGTCTTGGTGATGCCCAAGGACATGTGGAAGAATTTGAGAGTGGTAGGAGGTTGTACTGTGAGGCAGTTGCCGTTTCCACTATCATTTGCCTCCCAAAATTGAAATTTGCTACGTTAGTTGGATTTCCTCCCTTTCAGAAAGAAAAGTGCGTGCAATTTAAGAGACACTTAAATTCAGTCTAAATTCAGTTTAAATCCATCTAAATGGTGTATTTGAACAGCAGCTGCTACAAGTAATGCTAGGGGAAAGATGCATACAATTGTTTTACTGAAAGGAAGATAGAGCAATCAATATCAGCATCTTTAGTTTGTGGATTAGTTCTTTATATGTTATGCATTTCACTGCTTTATCTTTCACAATGGGTTTTATTAATTTTTTTATCAGTTTAGTAGTGGGAAAAAAGGGAAACAAACTTTGAAGAAAGTAAACAATGTGGTTGTAAAAAAAAATAAACAAAAATGAAGGCATTATGAAAACACTCTTTTTTCCTTTTTTTTTTTCTTTTCCATCTTCCTGTGTCCCCCTTTACAAAAGGTCCTCATTTGTGGCTTTAGAATTTTTGATAATTTGAAGGAAGAGAAATACATGATCATGAGGGACTTGAGCCAGCAGTGGCTTAAACTGGCATCCAGTGTGTGGTTTTGACTTTTCTTTCCCATTTGTCACAAGGTGTTACTGTAGAAAGGGGTTAGTCCTCAGTAGTGCACCATTAGGGCTGATCTTACACGTCTCGTGTTTTCCTCTCAGGTGCTTTTCTTCATAGCTAACACAGAAGCTTAAGGTTTCATCCATGGCCTATAGATGTCAATGGTAAAATGTGTATTGGCATTGAATGACTTTGGATCAGATGCAAGGCTGATGTGTTGCTTTTGCAGAAATACAAAATTGTTTCCAGGGCAGAGGAAAGCTCTATCAAAGGAATAAGAGCTGCTGTTCTGCTTACATTTCAGGGAATTTAAGTTTTGGTTTTCTTCATTTATATTTCAAGCTTAGTTCCTTTAAAACAAGTAGAAGTATGTTCTTGCACCTTCATTGACACACTGAAACAAATGGCAGTGAACATCTGAACATCTGGTACCTTGTTTTGATTTTTATTGAAGGTAAATGAGATTTCTGATAAGTACCTATGTTTGTTCATCCAAACCTGTCCTTCTCTCATCCATTGACTGCCTGACACTGTTCCCATATTTCCAGACAGATTAACAGTACTCTTGGCTTGCAAAATCTTGGTCATTGTTTGGCTGAAGGTTGCACTTTAGGATCAAATTTCATTTTTTAATGACTAGTATCTCTTGTTCTTGAAAACATAGTTTCTATTTGTGCAATGTTGAGCACCAGTAAGGAAAAGAGCCTATGTGCTGGTGCTGTTTTGGATAGTATATGTGTGTCCCAGTTCCACATGGCACCCCCATGATCATCGCGTTTCTCTAGTGAGCTTTTGACAGAGACCTTTTGAGGTGGTAAAGGCATTATATTTCTATACAAAGGAGCAGTGGCCTTGCTTGGATCAGTGCAAAGTGTCCAGAATTTCCTGACAGGGACTACCTGCAGGAATTTGTTAAACATGTTTTTCTCAGTTCTTTATCTACATCCTAGTGAATCTGCCTCCTTCTTGACCCAAATCTTGTAGGCAGTTATGTTAGTGCACACAGGGAGGGGAGCACTGGCGCTCTTACCCCAGGGCAAAGAAGCATTTCTTCTTAAAAAGAAAGCAAATCTTCCCCCTCTGCTTTTGGCAGACAAAAACAGCCACAAACTTGTGTGGCTGCTGCGGTTGAAGGGGTGTGGGTAAGGCATGCCTACCCTTGCCAGAAGCACCACCAGAGAAGGGGAACCACATCCCTCCTCCTCTAGCTACTTCCAGGATGAATAGCCCGGAAGGGTCCTGGGCTGGGGCGTGTGGAGAGTGTTCTGCTTTCGAAACGCCTTGAAGATCAGTGCTGGTGCACTTTGGAGTGGATTAAGACCTGGCTGTCGTTCCTGCTTGGGAAACGGGAGGAAAGTGTTGTGCCTTGCTGTTTCCCACTCACATATTGCAGTGTGGTCTCTGCCGAGATAGTGGTAAATAGCGTGGATCGGTGGCATGAGAAATGCCTTCAGTTGCAAAAGTGGGAAGGCTGGATCTCTTTTAGAAGGAAACGTATTTTGGGAGCACAGGTACTGTATTGGTGACAACTGTATATACACTTTTGTACCAGCTGCATTATCTTTACTTTAGATTGTTGTAACTTGAGAGGTTGGAACTGCTTTGGTTTTTTGAGGGCGTTTTTTTGGCTTCCATGTGGCATACTGTAGATACAATTTAGAGGTGCTTTCCCTTTCTCTTTAAAAATACAAATGTGCCAAGTATGCGAACCTAATATTATCTTTCTGCTTTTGCTTCTGACTGTGACTAAGAGATGAACACCTCCTGAAGAGGATTGTTAAAGCTACTGTAGAAAATGCCAGTGAGTTTGATAGTCATATATGATGAATTTCAATTCTGTGGAAGCCTCGTGCTGTTGTATTACAGACCATTTAGCCTTTTGTGTAGGAATTTACATGCCACAGTGACCTTCTGAGTAGGGTGAATTTCAGAGGCACTCTATGAAATATATTGGTTCTTGTCTTCAGCTAGAAAATGTATTGCATACTGCAGTGCTTGCAGGAGCAAGCAAAAAAACGTTGGATTGACATCAAAGGCAAGATCTTTCTGCACAAAATCCTGAAGCTTTTGAGTGGTAAAAGTCTGGCAAAGGAAACACATGCTCTTTTTCATTGTAAGACCCTTTTCCCTCCTTCCCCCCCTCTTTTTGGGATGTGTATGTCAAATACGAAATGGTGCTGGTACATTACTTATGGGAGCATTAATTTTTCTTAGACAGTCTTTGGCCACTTGTTGATGATTTTTTTCACCCTGGATGGAAAGATGTATTTATAACTAGAGCAGTATCACTTTATTGTGAAGAAGTTAGCTGCAGCTTAAATTATTGAAAAACAAAAAAGTTGGATGAGTATTAAATGCTTACTGCATAGAGAAATTTGTATCTTCTTTGAATAGGAATGATTATTTAAGAGAAGTGGGCTTGACATAAACGACATACTGGTATCTGAGCAGTCAAGGGAGATACTGTACAGGTCGCACCTATTTGTTAGGTGGTTATACTTCGGATTGTGTTTGCAGGAAAGGAGAAAGACTGATAAACTCTCAGGAGGAAATAGCTACATAGCTTGCAAGTATGGCAAGTGTTGTTTTGTCTGGTGCAAAGAGGTTTTGATAAAGAGTCTGAAGCCACTGGATTTCGCTAAATGTTTAGTCATTGATAATGCAGTCTGCTTTTGACCTGTTGTGGTTGTCAGACCTGCAGGACAGTGTCCTGAAGCCTTGAGCTGCCACTGGTAACAGAACAAGGGAACTGGGATGGCGTTATGTAGCTGCAGTGTGTGTAGGGCGGTGTGCCTCCAAGTTCCCTGCCCTACCCAGGCTGTGGGTGTCCACAGCTAGGATGCTGGTGCAGAAGAAAGCCCGTGTTTGTTTGCTGCCCATTTCCAAATCAGCTTTGCTGGCACCAAGTGAGGTGGAAGGGCTGATCCTGGCCCTGGGGACGCCACCTGTGCAAGAGTCCCTGTCCCTTCAGCCCACAGACCAGAGGCCCAGCACATAGTGAACACCTCCACTCTCCAGCTGCTTTGGGGCAAGGAGAAGCAAATTGTCAAGCAGTGGCAGCAGCTGCAGCTGCTGGCCCTTGACTGGCTAGCTGGTGGCAGGAGACCTTAGTGGAGGGATGTAGATTAGTACCTCAAGCCAGTGGCTCTGTCAGTAGAAGGTCACCTTGCCCCTTAAAGAAATTGCTTTGTACTGGGAGGAAATGTGGTAGTCACTGTCATGGTCAAGACACAGCATTTTGCTGGATCGCGTGCCTGCGTCAGGTGCTCACTGACGTTCTTGGTGGAATCTGTTTTCCTGTGGTTACTGTATTTTTTCCAATCTCTTACTGCAGCAGTGACCTCACTTCCTGGGTCCTAGAGGTTTCAAGGTTTTGTCTTTATGTTATTAACCACTTTCACGGTTACTTGTAACCGAACGTGAAGTAGTAGCAAAGGCTGGTGGGTGTGTATGTGTGCTCCCTGTTCTATCTGGACACTTCTGAGCTCTTTCATTGACATTCCTGCTAGTAGAAGAAAATGTGAACTTTTTGTGCTTGATTTAGTTGCTATTTCCATGCCTATTGTGACAGGTGTGTTTTCAGTGATTCCCTGTAGAGACTGGATCAGTAGTTTTACAAGATATTTATAGTTGTGACATGAGTTGCAGTAGATAGGTGTTGCTTTCCTGTAGTAGTGAAGCTGTCATGTGTGATGTAAAGGGGAAATTTGGCTACTTTTGCCTCAGGTCATGCTCACAGGATTAAACTTTGTAGTACATTTCTATAATTGCTTTCTAGTTTTAAACGTAGCAAACTAATTATTGAAGTACAAAAGCATTTGGAAAATTGGTAGGGAAATGTGAGATAGACCAGAATAGATTCAGATTAATAATGATAAACTTGTCAATTCCAAAGGAGCGTGAAGCATGGTATATTTTGTATTAATACTGTATTGCATGTCATTGACTATTGCACTTGGACAAAGGCTTTACAAATGAGTACACAGCTCTGCTGAAGTGTCTAATTGGCAAATTTTTGGTACAGGAGAATAACTTGAATGTTCCCTTTGTCCATGCTGAGAATGTCCCCAGGCATTCCTGTCTCGTTAGGACAAACTAGCCAAGGTAGGAAGACAATGTTGTCCTATATGCCACAGTAACACCCAACATGTACTAGGAGTCATATTTCATCATGGCCAGGCTTCACGAACGAAGATTTGGGAAGGGCACTACCCACGTTTGTTACAGGCGTGTTGGTGGCTGAAAAGGCCAATACAAGATAGACACGTCCGGTTGCAAAAGACACAGCAGAAAGACTCCTTAGGAGGTATATTCTGCAAGGCACGATTCTTTCTGCGTTGTCTTTTCTCCTCAAGAGTGATCCTGCGTGCTTTCTCAAAAGCATCAGCAGCGTTATAGATGGTGTGTCTCCAGACCTCCCGACTGGAGGCCGGAGTAGACCAGTTCTGTTGATCAATATGGCCAAGGCTGAGATGTTGTTTCAGGGAGTCCTTGTATCTTCTCTTCGGGGCTCCTCTCATGCGGCAGCCGGTGGCAAGTTCACCGTAAAGCAAGATCTTAGGGAGGCGGTGGTCCTTCATCCCTGAGACGTGCCCTGCACATCGCAGCTGTGTTCTCAGCAACATGGCCTCAATACTTGTGACTGCTGCTTGTTCTAGAACAGATGTATTGGTCACATAATCTGACCAGTGGATGTTTAGGATTGTAACATTTAAGCATATGTTAGCCATCCACATAATCATTAGATTCAGTCAAGGAGCAAAGCCTTGGCCTTCAGTTTAAGGATTCATTGGGATGTTCAGTGGTTTCTATCCACATGTCCGCCTGTTTACCAATACACTCTTACAGACACAAGTCCAATGCTTCAACAGGTCACTTCTCCCTGTTCCTCTTGTCAAGGAAATGAGATTCACCAATTGTTTTCCTGAGATCTTGCAGTGGAGCAAACAAACAACTTCAGGAAAATGGATGTCTGGATAGGTACCCAACATTCAAGGAGTATTGTCCTGAATGTGACTTGTACTTGAAAGATACCATAATAAATGTCTTTCCTTTTCCTTTGTGTGCTCCCCAAAATGTGACAGACATGGAGAGCGATTCTGTGCAAATGAGCCAGGGTGCCTTTGACATGTCCTGAGCATGGTTTCTGCATGGGGCTCTGAGAGCTGTCCCAGTGTGGCTAACAACGCATCAGGATCATTTTGCTCCTCCTAAAGCTTTGGATGAAAGTACTGGAAACTTTACCACAAAGCAGTGTATTTCCCTGCACAGAAACTTTTTGTAAGCAAGAGAAGACTTTTCTGAATTAATCTGTTTGCTCCCCTAGTCTTTTAGCTTTGTGTTTATAGCACTTACAGTGCCCTATTTCAAATACCCAGTGCAAGTGGGACTGGAAGCTGACTGAAACTTCAGGGTATTACTGTGATCAAAAAAATTCTGATATTTAGTGAATAGACTTAAAATAGGTCTCTAGAATTATTGCAATTTTGCAAATAGTTGATAGAAATAGTATAGCTTAGTGCCTGGTTCTCCAAGAAGTACAGTGTATTTTCTGTTCCCTGCCATGGGTTGCTTAAGTTTCGCATGCAAAAGCATACTAAGAGGTTCCGCCTAAAGGAAAAAATTCGGGGGTAGATGTGCAAGCTGATGACAACCTGATGACAGGTGGGAATTACATGATTGTAGAACACATAAATGCCTTAAAACTAATATGCCTGAACAAACACTTCTGCTGTGATCTTGCATATTTCTGTCCTCAGCATCTCCTCCACAAAATTTCTTACAAACAGAAGCCGGTTGCCCAGATTTTAATGATAAAGTTCTGTTTGAGAGACTTGTTTACAGCTTTTTCAGTTCTTCTCTCTAAATTGTTCTTAGTATGCTATGAAGACTCTGTGAAGAGACCCTTAGTATAATTTTTGTGGGAAAACAGTCACTTTTTCCTTCAGAAGACTAGCACAGAACTGCAGGAAAGGCTTTGGCAATGAAGCTGCACCCTACTCCTTTGTGTTTCATCATTGCCAGGCATGTGGAAAAGGAGGGAGAGAAAATGTTGACTTTCCTCAGAGCTACCAAGATAAGGTGACATTTCTTGCTTGGTTACAAATTCAAATGTGAAGCTGCTGTGCATCTGCCTCCCACAATTATGCAGAAGTCATTCTGTGCCCTGTATGTCCCTCTGACTGTTCCTCTTGTGGTTTGATTACGTTTTTCCCCTCAAGACCCTACAAGTGGGGTCTCCTGCTGATATAAGTTGTATCTCCACTAGAGGGGGACGCCAGTAAAGCTGTACTGGGAAACTTGGAGGATTTGATAAGTTTTAATGCTTTACTCTTCCTCCTGGCTGTCACTGTTGTCTGTTGGTTTAAGTGGAATATCCTTGAAAGAAGGCTGCTGCAGGACTCAAGGCAGCAGCTGACCAAGTAGTAGGCATTGGGTTTCTCCAAAACACTGTCAGTTCTGCCAGTCTGCTATTATGCATTTTTGTATAGAATCATAGAATGGTATGGGTTGGAAGGGACCTTAAGGATCATCTAGTTCCCAGCCCCCTGCCACAGACAGGAACACCTTCCACTAGACCAGGTTGCTCAAAGCACCATGCCACATAACCTTAAACAATTCCAGGTATGGGTCACCTACAGCTTCTCTGGGCAACCTGTTCCAGTGCCTCACTACCCTCACAATACAGAATTTATTCCTATTATGTAATCTAAATGCACCCTTTTTCAGGGTCAATTACCCCTTGACCTACCTCTACGTACCCTTCTACAAAGTCCTTTTTTATCTTTTTTAAACACCCTCTTTAGGTACTGGAAGGTGCTATAAGGTCTTACTGGAAGGTGCTATAAGGTCTTCCCAGAGCCTTCGCTTCTTCAGGCTGAACAGCCCGAGCTCTCTCTGCCTGTCTTCACAGGAGAGGTGCTCCAGCCCTCTGTTCATTTCTGTAGCCCTCCTCTGGACTTACTCCAATGGTCTGTATCTCTCTTATGTTGGGGGTTCCAGAGCTGGGTGTAGTACTCTGGCTGGGATCTCCCGAGAGCAGAGTAGAAGGGAAGTATAAGGTCAGCAGACCTAAGAGAGGCTGCTCACTGGTGGGAGAGTGAAAATCAGACCCAGCATGCCTAAGTGGGCCTTGTCAGGGATGAGAGTAGCTGTGCATGGACCTCAAGCGTTGGTGTCATGGACACAGCTGGTGTGTGCAATTATGGGATGCCTAAAAAGTCTGTTTTGTATGTGGATTTCAGTATGTTCTCTTTTTGTGGCCTGGATCCCTTGAAGGTTTTCGTTTATTTGTGTGGTCACAAAGAAAGATCTTAGTGGTTCTCAAGTAATGCTTTATGGCTTATGCTTTTGTTACAAACTGTCTTAAGGAGGCTTTGAAGTGTGTGTATGTTTAATGTTTGTATCCATGCTAATGTGCACAAAGTTCCAAGGGGAGAGCTTGAGGCAAACTACTATTTAGTTTTGATTTTCCTTTTTTTCTTTAAGAATAATCCCAGTTGCACTTTTGTCCGATAGGACTGCTTTTTCTCCTTTCTTAACTCTTTAAAAGAGGTGCAAGAAACGTGTATCTGAAAAGTGGTGAGACAGACTAGATAGTGCTTGGACACTAAACTTTCTGTCATCATTTGTGTTAGAAGACAGTTTCTTTTGATTTTGTTCTGGTTTTAGATCAACTGTGTTCTGCCTCCTGGCTTTTTGTTTTCACCATGAATTTGTGGCATCTTCCAAATATTCTGATTGAAATATTTGTTGTTTCTGTTCAGCATTGTATATGTTGAGAACTCAGTCGGGGAAGTTGAATAATCACTGAAGTATGGTGTGAATTTACAACAGCCTACTTAATTCATGTGACTTCTTGTACGCACTAAAAGCTAGTCTGCTAAACACGACTCAGAGTTAATCCAAGTCAATTCTTAAAGTGAATTAGTCAAGCTATGTGCTAATCCTCTGTGTTTACCTGCTTATTGAGATAGGCAGCAGCCTAAGTTGCTTTAAACTTCACTTGATAATTGAAAGGGGAAGGGTCAAAGGGAAAGGTGATGAAGTCTTGATGTTTTCTTCATCTGTCTCCTTTCAGGGCATATTTCAGTACTGCTTTGCATTTATAAATCTTGAATTCATGGAATGATCAGAATGAGCTACCTGAGGCCAAAACCCAGTACTCTGCTGCAGTTCTCTGCTAAGCATCCCTGACAGCTTCAGCTATTTCCAGAATATTTCAGAGAGTGTGCTACTTCCCGATCATCCGTACTAGCTGTTCCACAAAATGTCCAACTGGTTGAGTTGAGATGCTGTAGGCAGTGGGGAATATGATGCAGACTGTGAGGAGCAGGAAGCCCTATCAACCTCTGCCAAGAAACTAGTAACCAGCCCTGATTTTACAGCATGGTCACACACACACACACACACACACAGAGAAATTCTGTCTGTATTGTTCTGAGCACACCAGAGACTTGCATGATGGGCAAGAAGTAATTCCCTTTCATTTGTCAGCATTAGGATTTTTGTTATCTTGAGCTACTGGGTTTGCTCCCCCTCCATCATGACAAGATCAAAGGTAAGAACTTATTTCTGGGTCACTGCTGTCCATCAGATAAGTTTGTTTGTGGCCTTGGGAAAAAGCAGTGATGTGAGAATAGGGAATTTAAACCCTGTTGTTAAGATAATTCTTTCTTATTGTCAATTCTTAGTTCTTTCAAACTTCATTCAGGTTAACTATGCAAAATACAGCACTGCAGAAATTGCCCAGAGAACAGTCAGTTGAAACAATGCAGATGTTCCATAAATATTTCTGAAGAAGCATGACTGTTATTTCTGGTTCGAGGGGTTGATAAACAATTACTGTGTCTGCACTGGTGCTGGCCTGAACCATGTCAAGCTATTGCCTTGCAGTCTTTAGTGTATTTTTGGCAGGAGTGGGGGGAATGGTTGGCAAATTTCTATTTCAAATAAACTAAATTAAACTCCTGTTTGTGCACCATTGGTCATGGTGCATGTAGATATTGGGGTAGTACATTTGTAATTTGGGGTTTGGCAAGCTTAATTGTGGACCTCCTTGGCTTCAGCATTTCCAGATTATTGTATTTTGTGGTGGTTCATTCTGCCTGAAGATGAACATCTGCTTTGTGGATGCTGGAGGAAGAAGGAAGGATTTGCTTTAGGGCTGGCCCCCCTCAATGCTGCTTAGAGCATTGTGACATTTTGTTATCATCCAGATGTTTTTCTTTAAATCTAGTGAAAGGATATTGCCTGAATGTTTAAATACAAACTTGTTGCAGAAGAATGCCAGCATACTACTGCTTTTCTGAGTTCTAAACAAAAGGTAGGGTTGAAAAATGGAGTATGTGTTGCTGAGTTATGGAAATATTGTATCACTTTGTTATTTCTTCCTGGAAACAAATATTAAAAGTCTGTTTGTAAGTTCTTGACAGACAAGTTCTTGTTGCTTTTCCTGCTGACAAGTAATAGCTGGAGAAAAGCATCCTGATACCTTACGTGGTGATTTATACCTTGATAGAATCATAATCATAGAATGGTTGGAAGAGACCTTCAAGCTTATTTAGTTCCAAGCCCCCTGCCATGGACAGAGACACCTTTCCCTAGACCACGTTGCTCAGAGCTCCATCCAAACTAGCCTTAAACGCTTCCAGGGATGGGGCACCCACAACTTCTCTGGGCAACCACCCTCACAGTAAAGAATTTCTTCCTAACATCTAATCTAAACTTGTGCTCTTTCAGTTTGAAGCCATTCCACTTTCTGTCACTACATGCTCTTGTAAAAAGTCCCTCTCCATCTTTCTTGTTGGTTCCCTTCAAGTACTGGAAGGCCTCAATTAAGTCACCCCAAAGCTTTCTCTTTTCCGGGCTGAACAATTCTCTTAACCTTTCCTCATAGGAGAGGTACTTCATCCCACTAATCATTTTGGTGGCCCTCCTCTGGACTCGCTCCAACAGGTCAATGTCCTTCCTGAGCTGGGAGCCCCAGAGCTGGATACAATGCTACAGGTGGGGTCTCACCAGAGTGGAGGGGCAGAATCACCTCAACCTGCTGGCCACACTGCTTTTGATGCAGCCCAGGATAGAATTGGCTTTCTGAACTGCAAATGCACTTTGCCAGCTCATGTCCAGCCTCTCATCCATCAACACCCCCAAGTCCTTCTTGACAGGGCTGCTCTTGATCTGTTCGTCCCCCAGCCTGTATTGATACCAGGGGTTGCCCTGACTTAGGTGCAGCACATTGTGCTTGGTCTTTTAAATCTTATGGGATTCCCATGGGCCCACTCCTTGAGCTTGTCCAGGTCCCTCTGGATGGCATCCCATCCTTCAGGTGTGTCAACTGCACGACAGCTTGGTGTCATCAGTAAATTTGCTGAGGGTGCACTTGATCCCTTCGTCTATGTCATTAATGAAAATGAGACGAGGCTTTGCCCACTGTTGTCTTCTTTAATGATATTGATTAGTTAGCAAAATAGTGATGAGACTGAACTAGGAGTTAAATTCTGTCAACTAGCACTGCAACACAATGCCTGTGTCTTGGCTTACTGTTGTGAAAAATGCTTCTTGCAATCCCAGTGTTCAGAATAATTTTAATGAGCAGCTTCTTGCTGTCTCTCTTTTTTTCTTTTTCTCTTAAATAATGTAAGAGGACAAAAGCATGCACCATACTTGCTTCTTTTATGCACATATGCGTACACAATGCTGGCAACAGTTAATGATGCATTTTAAATTACGAGCTCTCCGTGGTGACTTTGGACTTTTCTGCCTTTTACTTAACTTCTTCAAATTTTGTGTCTGTCGGTAGAAACAAACAATTTTAAAAGAGTTTCAGAAACTATTTTGAAATTACTTCTTTTAGAAGTATTTGGTACTATAGAAGTCAGTACCACAGAAGTGTGTATTTTAAATACATAGCCATATGACAGCAGCTTCATTGTGGTCATGGTATGAGAGATCATCCACTTTGTAGTAATTTGTTTACATAAGCCTTAGCAGATTGGCGTTATTTTCCAGCACTTGGTGTCTAGCTGTATTTTTCCTTTTTAATTTCTGGTGATTCTTTCTTAAAGTTTAAAGCAGTGACATAATGTTGAAATTACATGATTGCATGAGCTATTACTCTGGAGTCTTCCTGGTTCATGTTGCTTTTATTTGAAATGGGGAAATTAGAAATTCATTTTCAGGAATATGTTGTTGTTCCTGTACTCGCCAATTGAAAAATCACAGTGGACCTGCTGCTGCAGTTGTTTTTTGAAGATGGTGCTATGGTTAGCAGAGATGTTTTAAAGCAATTTTTTGTGTCTATATGGTTTGGTTATTTTCCACTGACCTGATCTTTCTGTTGAAGAAGCTCCTAATATATCTGAAGAGACACCAGCCAGCATCTCTTGCATTAAGGCAGATGCTCACTCTTTCCCCCAGTTAGAGTGGGAAGAGGTTCTCCAGCCTTAATGAGTGGCAAAGGAATTATCATCTCTAAGCAATTATTAATAGGCAAACATTAATGGAAGTCATTAGGAGGTAATGGTAGATAATAACTGAAATAAGTCTAGAGGTGCCGAATAGTAACGGGAAGGCAACCTGATATGTTGGCTTTAAAGAGTGAACTGCAGGAAAATTAAGATACTGAAGAAACCATGGAGAATTTTTTTAACTTTCCAAACAAAGCTCCGAAGCAACTTTTTGGAGAAGTAGAAGGCTTCAAAAGATGAGGTATCATTCTGCATTTAAAAAACAGCAAGAAAATGCTCCCCAAGAGATGGGTGTGGAATAGACACAATATGGAAATAATCAGAAAATGAGGTTGAGCAAGTGAGAGAATTGCACTGGATGGTGCAAACTGACCTAAGTCAGGCAAGTACAGAAAGGATTCTTAAAAAGGATGACTACATAAAATAAATTGAAGTTTTGTCTAATGCAAAATAAGATTTCAAGTGCCGTAATGTGAATTAGAGAAAAAGTATGCTGTGTTTAACAGGGGAAAGGAGCATGATTCAGTTGTGGAGAGCACAGTGGTGACATTTCTGGCAAAAAAAGTTGAGATATGAATAGAAAATTACGTGTGTGTCTCTTTTTTTCTTTGTTTCGATAAATTTCATTTTATCAGTATGCAAAGAAACCTGTTGTGCTGCTGCATCCCTTGTGGGGGATGCTGCTGATGTAAGTCCAATTTATATCATAATTGACGTGACTTAGACTGAACGTGTTCATGACTTCACATGTTACAATGCTAAATACTATGGGTTTGTCCTTTCAAAATAAGTCTACTGTCTATTAGTAGTAAAATTTGACATCTTTCTCTCCCCCTAAAAAAACCCAAAACAACAAGATACACAACTCCAAGACAAAAACAATTCCTGAAAGAATGAACAGCTTGTAATTTTGGGATAATCTACTCACTAAAGATCAGTAGTGGTGGTCACAATTGAACATCTGAAGGTCCCTTCTGGGGCTGAACATCAGAGCAGGTAAAGGAGAACAGCAGACATGCATAGGTTAGTTACAGGCTCTTCAACTGTCTGCCCTGTGGTGATACCCAGAGCATGCCTGTGGTCAGTCTGCTTTTGTCATCCTCAGAAGGGGTATGAGACATGGTGACAAGCAAATTAGAGTGGCATATGGAAAAGATTTCCCTGCAAGATAAATGCTACAGGATATTATACTACCTACTGATTTTTTTTTTTCTTTCCTTGAAAATCTCTGAAGAGAGGTGTTTGGTTTTTTTTTTTTTATATATGTTCAGATTGATCTCTCACTTTATCTGGGGGTGTGGGCAGGGGCTCTAACCTTGCCCTGATGGGATGACTGGGAAGATATCACTGCTGACAGAAGATGATTTCTCTGAGGAAGTGCAACTGCACAGCGATACTATTTTATTTTTGTACATTAGTTCATGGTAAATGATTAAGGTGATAAAATGTCTCCCTAATCTCAGAGCGAGGAAGGGGGGACAGTTTCACACAATGCTGCCTCTGCAGAGTTCATGAAACTATTTAGCTTGGGTAAAGAGGCTCCACCTGACGCTTCTTTGCTGAACATTTTGCAGGCTATATTCTGTCAAGGAAAGCTTTAGCAGCAGTCTTGTACTACTCATAGTATTAATTATTGAGGCTGGAACAATCATCTTTCCCAGATTAGCCACAAAGCTCCTATTCAAAGAGGTTTGACTGATGTAATTTTTTTTTTTTTTGAAGCACAGGCTACATTGTGAATGCAAACGACATAGATTTGAGATCCTCTGTTGACCATTGTATCATGGAAGAGTCCTACTGAATTCAAAGGCAGTTTTTAAATATATATAGAAATAGATTTCTCTCTAGCCTCGGATCATTGCTGAAAGGTTCATCTTTTTTCCTTACATAAGATAGACTAACAGCTGTATTACGCTCCTGAAAGTGGAAACTATAAGTCTCTTTTAGCTTCAGGAAGCTCCAGACTTCTGTGGAGCAGCTTTTAAAAACTCTTTGAGGTGTACAGATGTGAGCTGATGGAAGGCAGATGGGAAAGTACGAAAGATGAGTTCCTTTTCTCTTCTTTGGGGGCTTTGATTTTTGTTTGGTTTGTTTGTTTGTTTGTTTGTTTGGGTTTTTTTTTTTTGCATTAGTAATATACTTTGGGACTTCTGCATTTTAGTTTGATCTTTAAGTGACCTTCCTTATTCCGGATTTTTTATTTTTTTGTAAGATGCTTTTTGGGAGCCTGGGCAAGTTGAGGATAAATTTCCTAAGGTGATGTTTGTTATTTTGTTTTGATTTGGCTTAAATAAAAGCTGAGTGCTCTGGCCAGCTGTTGCTGTTTCAGTAAGGCAGTTTGCAAGCTGATACACAGCTAAACATGCTGCTGTCTTGCTTTTGATGCTGTTAGTGGCTAAAGAGTTGGTTGCACTATATATTATTCCCAATGTATGCTTTGACTGACAACTTGCAATCAAAGCAGGCATCATACAAATGTAGAAGTAGGTCTATTACTTATGTGGAATCATTGCAGTAATAAAATCTTTGAGTCTGTTATACATCTTTGTGGCACTGAATAATTTCCAAGACAATTGTTTAGGGCACTGGTGCTCTGAAGGGTCAGCAGTAGTAGACAGTACCTGTTTTGACATGTTCAGTGGCTGAGTTTGATCTGAACTTGGGAAAGTTTTTTTGTCCTTCTGCTTTTTGGGTTGTCAAAATCATGAGTGCTCAGACTGTTGCAAACAAATAAAACAAAGAAAAAAATGCCCACAAAACACACAAAAACCTCAAACAAACACACACACACACCAAAAAAAAAAAAAAAAAGAAAAGCCAGAAAACAGATAATGTGTTCAGGATAAAAAGAGGATATTTTTCAACAGCCTGTAGAGGGGAATGCCATTCATGTAGTCTAGACTGCTGGGGTATCCATGTTCTTTTATCCTGCTCTCTCCAGAGATTTTGAGGTGGGTCAGGCAGCACACTGGAGATAAATGGCAGGTAATGATGTCACTTGCTGTCCAGTGGTCTGGCTGGGGGCTGTTCCCCTGCTCTCTCTCAGTGCCTATGCAGGAGGCCGTCTCAGCCTGTCTCGCTGATAACCCTTTTGTGAGCCTTCCCCATCGCACAGGACATCCTGTAAATTCAGCTCTGCCAGTGCTTCTGCAGCTCCACTACAAAATCTCATTGTGCTACCGTACAGCCAAACAGTGATGGCAGGAGAGAGTGCTTAGTACCAACTGATTCTGGGTTTTGGGCCAACCAACTCAACTGCCCATTGTAGTTGCCAGTTTATTCATTATTAAGTCATTTTTTGGTGACAGTGAAACATTTAAAACTGCGTTATCCTTTTTGCAAGTCTCTCTCACTTTCTCCTCCCTCCTTTCTAAGCCACAATGATATTTTGTTTTGCTGGTTTCTTTATTGTTCATCTATTGTGTCAGGCTGGAAAATGATCCTTTTTTATTTTAATAATTGCTCTGGAAATGATTGTGCTCAAACAGTGCAGTACTTCACCAAAAGTGGAAGTTATGAGAGCAGAAATGGCATGGATAGAAATTGATGCTATTGGATTAACCTGCTCTGTCTGTGAAAGAAAAGTCCTGATCTCTTAAACAGTATCTGCAAAGAATTGACATTTTACGTCAAAGTGAACTAGCAATTGATTACTGCAAAGACACGACTAGATAATTTCTCCCCAGGGACAGGAATTTGATGCAAAAATGTTTCTGGATAAGGTTTGATTTCCATTTGAGATTTGGGCACATATGTGTGTGCTGTGTTTTGGGGATGAGGTATTATTTATATAAGCACTTTTTACTCTGAGTAGTTCTTTCCTGTCTTGGTGCATACAAAAAATCTTTTGCCTCTGTATAGTGTGCTAGCCTAACAAAATTCATCTTGTTTCCTATGAGGATCTCAGTTTCTTCTGCAGATGTGAATGAGTAGCTCAGTTTCATTGCACCTTCAGTCCATCCTTGATCTTCATTCTTGAACAGAAAAATCTGTTCATTTTCTTAGGGCTGATTGTAACTTTTGCAATATTCACTCTTGCTAGTGTGAAAGGGCAGAGACCTCAAGTATGTTTTACTCTGCGTTTTGGTTTTGGTTTGGTTTTATTTCAGTATTTGTAAGGTAGAGATTTCCTATTGTTGTGTCTGAACCGTTTCATATGTTAGCGAATTCCACTCTGCTTTTCTAGACAGTGAAGTTTTAGACTCAAGAAATGTCTGGCTTTACTGGCAGTAGCTGTTTTCAGGGGGGGTGATGATACAGCCAGCACAGGAAACACTGAGCTTGTCGCTTGTTTTTGGCACTCCCCTTCCAGACTTCCACAACCCCTCAGTAAAACCTCGCAAATCCATTTTCACAGTGAATTTAGTCATTCTTATGAAGAGCTTCCAAGTGGGCGAGAAGCTATAGCTCTGTAGTTCTTAAGCTTTACTCAGCTAAAACACATTTAATAGCTTAAGGTCATACAGTATCACCACCAGAGATATGTAATCCAGAAACTTGAAGTCTGTGAAGTCAAGCCAAAGTGGTACCAAAAGGTACTCTGGTAGCTGTACAGGAAAGCAAAGCTGGAAGAAGGCAACAGTGCAGGACACCTGGTATTGTCTGACCCAGGAGACAGCCAGAGCTTGTGAAAACTCAATTGCCTTTCATTCCCAGAACCTTAATGTAGCAGAGGCACTGCATATTTGTGGACCCAGATGAGATACTCAGTGATACAGAAGTTGTTGGCATTGCTGTACCAGTGCAAACTTGTAGATCACAGTGTACTGTGCAAAAAAAACAGGGAGGAATAAGGGTAACAATTTTTGTCACTGGATTTGTAATGGATTTTCCGAAAGCAGTTCCTTCAAGATGATGTTTCTGTGATACACAAAAATTTCTCCTAAGTACTCCAAGTAATGACAAAACTACATGGTTCCTCTTTTCTGTGGTATCAGACAGCTGATCGACAAGGCATGATGCTTAATCATGGAATTTCAGAGAACAGTATGTTTTATAGTCAGGATGTGTTGCTTCACAGAGGACAAGAAAATTTATAATTTTCATTTTACAAATTTTAGATACTGACCTAACATGTTTCCCTGGTTTGCAGTTCTCTGGATGTATTCAGTGTCTATCAAGAGAAGGTACCACATAGAGTATTTGCCTACACCACCTGTAGCTCCGGTGGTTAGGAATGATATGTGTGAATCTGCTTCCAAATTTCTGTATTTTTTTCAATGCTTTGTAGTGCAGCAAGCAATCAAAATCTCATTAGTAAGAAGCAAGTCTTCAGCTTTTGTGTTTCAGACTTTCTGTTTAAAAAGACATTTCATTTTGTGTCGTAATGTCTTCTAGCGAAGTTCATTTGAGGATCCTGTTCCCTTTATTTGCAGATCTTGAAAACACAGGCCTGCACCCTGAACTCACACAGTATTAAGTTAGGAGCCACCTTTGTTTTCTTGAATGGAGTCTGCTTGTTTTAGCACTGCTGTGAAAGCATAGTTCCCTCTGTACTTTATTATTGCTGAAGAGGAGGCGGCAGGTTGGGAGTGGGGGGACAGTCCTTTTGTACAGTACAACCTGTTTTCAGCTGGGATGAGCTTTTATGAGCCTAACCATTGGCAGAAAGTCTTTATCATTGTGAACATCATGCTTGGGAGGTAGAGAAGCAAGGTGTTTGCCTAAGAACTGTCCTTTTCCTAGCCAAATTGAGGGATCAGTGAAATAGAAGTAATGAAAATACAGATAGGTGTAGAAGGGGACATGTGAAATGGCCATGGGCTTAGGAATTTTTTACTAATGTTTGTTTTCTATTTCTTGGGAACTGATGAAAAATGACTGCAGGCATATTTCTTCCCTCATCTCTCATTATGTATTAAATGCTCATTGAATTTTATGGGTTAAGCTTTTTCTGACATTTGTGTTCTACGTGGAGTACACAGAGCTAGCTAAAGGCTGGACAGACTTCAGGGAGGGGCTTTCTTAGTTTTTTCCTTCTGCTTTATGATGCTTCATAGTAAAATTGTTCATTTTCTCTCCTTTTTGTGTGGCAAACAGGATTCTAAACCTACCTCTGGTTTTGGTTTAGATAGTATTCCTTAAAGTCTCCATGAACGGTAAATTCTTCTCTACCTTCACTATGGAAAAGTGGCAGCATTTCAGGATTAAGAAGAGAGAAAATATTTTAAAAGAAACTGACAATGACCTGTTGTAAAGTCGGTGCAGTGAAGCTGCTGCTCTTACGCATGTTTTGAGAAGAAAAGAAACCGAGGTCTTTTGAGGTCTTATTTAAGTTACAATTGCAACAGCTTACAAGACATTGATGAGATGTGCTGCTTGAGGATTTTGAGGCTGTTGATGGAGTTTTACTGAAAATCACTCTTTTCTTTGTCAAGTAGCAAAAGCTTCCCTAAGTCAGAATTTAGAGTTGATGCTGCCTGTACCCTTCATTTGTCAGGTATAGAGGAAAAATAGAAAATTGGCAAAACTCTCATTTTTATAAGGAAATAGGAAGCCTGGAGGTTCTGTTGTTTCTTTGACGTTGTGAAGGCTATCTTGGAGAGAGGCTAAGTCTCCGTTTTCTGTCCTCTCCGTGAGTATTGTAGTAGGAATTTGGGACAAGGAGTGGAAAGAATGAAAGGTTACTAGCCAGAACTAAGTAGGAAAGAACAGAGGGGTCACTGGAAAGCTATATAAAGATGGAAAAAGTGATCCTAGAGCTTGGAAGATGAGACAGCTACATGTGATGTAAAGCATGTGGGGATATGTTGAAATGTGAAGCAGGCATTTCAAGATGATGCTTTTTAAGAAGTAGGAATAATTTCCACAGTGGCATGCAAAGGCTGAGTTTAAATGAACAAGATAAAAAAAAAAAAAAGGCATAACTGAATCAGAAAAGCATGCAGAGCGTAACTTTTCTACAGCACTTATCTGTACTTTCTTGGCTTGGTAAGTGTTGCCTTTGAAAAAATGAACTGATTGCCAGGAAGTTACTGGGATTATCTGTATAATTACACCGTAGCCTCAGTTTGAAAAATAGCAGTTAAGTTTGGAGTAATTTCTGGAATGTTTGTTGGATGCTGATTACAATTAGCATGAGTAGATTTCTGCTATGACTTACAGAATAGGGAGTGGTAAATATGGAGAGCAATAGGTCTCTCTCCTAAATCCTTTCTGTGGTGACAATTAGCAACTTGTGTTGTATATGTCTAACCTGTTTAGGGGGAAAAAAAACTACTGCAGTTTTTTAGTCCAGAATTTTTAAATGGGATTTACAGTGTTTCCTGCCCACCCCCACACCTTATTTGTTTGGGGTTTTTTGTTGGTTTACTTTGCACGAAAGAATAGAAAAAGAAAATAATAGAATATATATGCAGAAGCTGGGTGGACCTTTATAAACATGATACCTATGAAAATGCCTTCATTCTGTTGGATCAGCTGATCAAACTTTGCATGGCAATTCAATATATTCATGTACTGCAAATCTGTGACTACCTGGAAAAAAGGATAGCATAATGTTTTAAGCTGTTTTTCTTAATAAAGAAGAAAAGTTAATGTGATCACTGAACTGTAGAACAATAGTTGTTGAGGGAATAAATGTATCCTAAATTCTAATAGGTGTTTCTAAAAGTTTTCTCTTTTTTGGGGGGGAGGGCTCTTTTTTCTTTTGTTGGTGGAAAAATATTAACACAGTTCCAATGTCTCTGTAGGTGACCCTATTTCCTTTCAAATCTGGTCATGGTCTATGCATTGGCCTTCCTGCTGAACTCACTTTGTGTGAATTCTAGTTTGTGTGGTCAAGTGGTTTTTGTTGTTGTTGTTCTGGACCAAATTCTGATGTGCTCTTTGAAACTTCTGCCAAGTCTGTTGTGGATGGTCGTGTAAGCAAGTGGGGCTGTACAAACTCACACACTGGTATTGCAGCAGCCAAGGAGCTTGGTTGTTGACTGCGCACCCTGTTCTCTTGTTACTCTCAACAACTTTTTTTTCCTTCCTATTAGGAGCAAATATCAGCATGACTAGAGTCTGAGGAAGGGCTTCTTTGTTCCTGCCAGGAGTTTGCGGGTGCAGAGGAACAGTGCAAGCCCAGCAGGGACATTTTAAGCTACCATGGATACCCCCACCGATTTGGTGCCGTCCTCCATGATGTCCCAGCCTGAGGTGATCGAGGTGAGTAGGCCACAATGGAACTTTGGCAGGTGAACTGATTGAACCTCATTGAATCCTAGCTTTTTCTCTCTCTCATTTCTGAGTGTCATGGGAATTTTTCCTGGAATCTTGTGTTAAAGACACAGGTCATTTACTAAGGATGTTGTTATACTTTGACACATGACATTGCTGTGTTATACTGCTATTTGTAGAAGAAAACATATGGCAAAATATGATCTTTATTGACTCCATGGAGATGATCACTCTGCTATACTTTGATTTTTTTTTTTACTGTGCCTAATAAATACAAAGTAGAGGGCTATAATATGGATAAATTGGAATAATACCAAAGGAAAATTCAGGTTTAGTGTTCTAACCAGAAAGGTTTTAAGCTAAAAGAAGCAATAAAATTGATAATACACTTAGAATTACTAACACACTAATCTTGCTTTCATGAATCCAAGTGTGTCTTTCAGACTTCATATTTTTAAATACCTAAAAGATTTCTTTAGCTCTGTGTACTGAACACCAAGTACTTGTGTATTCTGATGAAGTAAAAACTACAAACTGAAAAGGAGATTTTTCATAACAGTGAAGATTTCATCTCAGAAAAGTATTTTCAAAGTCCTCTTGACTTCATAGAGACCCAAGTGCCTGTTACAGTTTAAAACTTTTAAGGATATGTATTTTTCTGAAAAGGGCCCCACAACTGATTAACAGAATACCTGGTAGGAGGTGGATGCTGAATGCTTCTGTTCCAGGCTACCTGACTGCTGCCAGACTCTTCTCCATTTCTGGGGAAAAGCTCTCCCTGACCATCTCTGCACATGGTCTGCAAGACACTTGCACCCCTGTCTCCATTGGTCATCTCTTCAGAGCCTTCTTTATGTATGAGAAATTTGTGTATCTAAGGATTGTTGTTCAGGACAAATGCCTTCTCAAAGGGAAAATAAGATCAGCTGTGGTGTGAGAACGAGTGGAAGAAAAGCTATCACTTGTAAAAGACATGATGATCAGCACAGTCACCCTTCTGTTGTGTTGAATAAATGCACATGTCCTGGGTCTGCAGGGAAGTTTTGGCCAAATACATTCTGCCTGGACTTTTGTCACTAGGCCAAAGACTAGAAATAAATAGATGTTTCTGATCATTAGTTAGTAACCAAGACAGCTCTCTGTCCATGCTTGAATTTTAGAGACTGTGTTTCAATGAGATTTGTCTTGGGAGCCAAAAAGGAATTACAAGAGGAAGCAAAGGAAAGACTCGTATCTCAGTGTGGGAAATTATGGCAGAAAAAAATATCATTCTCTCAACCTTATGTTGTAAAAATAGGCTCAAAATTGATATCTGTAATTGAAGAGTTACATGCTTGCATGAATTCCCACAGATATCAGTAAATCATTGTGGATCTGATGGTTGATATAAGTCTTCAACCGTATGTAAAAGGATCAGATCTCCAAAGAATCAGCTGGGAACCATGTGTATATTTCTGAGGATAAGGAAGACCTTTTTAACAGACAAGGACATAGTGAGACATATATAAGGAGATAATCACTGGATGGAAGTATTGAAGTAAAGTGTTTTTCATAATAACTATGAGTTGTTGACATACAAGTGAATTTTTGGATATAGTTTAGAAAACAGCATTGATTAAAATACTTTTTTTTTTCCCCAGAGGACATTATTTTACCTTTTAAAACTGAGCAGATGCCACAGTGTGCTGCAGAAGACATTTAGAGACTAACGTTTTAAGGAAGGACTTTTTTTTTTAAACTTGGAAGTAACCTTGCATGCTTTTTGCATGAGCTAGATGGCATCTTAGTTACAAAAGAAGTGTTTTGCTACTTTACTTTAAACTGTCTTTATTTTTAATCTTTTTTTTATTCTTTTGTCTTTAAACTTTCCTTTAGTTTTGCCAGCATAGTTGGCTTTCTTCACATTTAGTCAGTTTAGACTCAGAAGTAAATATTATCTATTTTGTATACCCATATATGTACATGTGCATGTGTGTATACATTGCACTAATAAATACTCCTCTGCCTATCATCAGTCGTTTTACTGCACTGAGCAAACAAGAACAGATGCTTATTTACCATGGGAGAGACTTTCAGAGACCTCAGCAGGAGGTTTTGCAATCCAGAGCCCACCCTGACAGGTTTTTGCTTGAGCTTCAATCCTGCAGATGCTCGTGGTGGCACCACGATAAGGGAAGTTCCTGCTATAATGTAGTTGCAAATGGTTCTTTTCCCAAGATTTGTCTTCTGAGTCAGGTGTCAAAAGATTCACATTTTGAAAAAGTTTTTGAAGGTCACTTCTCAATACCAGATGTGAAATTGTTATTACTATCTTAAAATATTCTTATATAGGAACTGCTTCTGATGCTCTCCACAGCCCTGTATTGAAGCAATGCATTTGCCACAGTCATGTCTCTTCATCCCCTCCCAATGCAGTGACCTATCCAAAGCTCTCATCTTCTTTCCCCGCCCCCCAACATCTTGTTACCAGACACAAGTGATGACTAAGAGCACAGGCATCTTGGTCATGTGTAAAGGTGAAGGATCAGTAAAGTTCCAGGGTAGTTTATCTGTCCATAGCTGAGATCTGAAATAGAAAATACGTGTGGGACAGCGTTCCCCATATGTCAAAGAAGTCAACGAAACAAAAAAAATTTCAAATATGCTTTGAGTTTTTGGCAACAGTGTTTTATTGCAGGACAATAAATGATCTCAAATAAATCACAATAAGTCACAATATGTGATTTATACAGATTTCTGATTAGCTAAGCCATTTTGTTCTTAAAGAGAGAGGAATAAAACGTTAACAGAGCTTTTTGATTTTTAAGTTGAAGATATTTTGTCGTACATGTTATGACTTCATACCTCTGCTATGTATAAGCAAAATGATCTCATAGAAACCTGACTAGTCTGATAATGCAGTAATCAGAAAGTTAAATCATTCTTTAAGAAGCATTTAGCATCCCAGTGGGCTTTGCTGTTTGCAAAAAAGAAACATCACAAGTGGTGATCTAAACTGATGAAAGTACTCTGTGAAGTGATTAGCATCTTCTTTCTTTGTGCATGGCATGAGATGAATTCTGCAGTAAAAGCTTTGAAGAAGAAATGATTTGAGCTCCAGTTGCTTAATGAATCAGGGACTTCCAACAGTGCTTCAGAAATGCTTAAAACAAGAAAATAACAAAAATTCATCATTCTTTCTTTGCTTTTGCCAGCAGTGGATCCTATCAACCAAATACTAGAAGTAAATGAGTACATTTAAATAAATACCTTGCAGCTGTTCCAAAGAGAAATCCAGAGCACTTTCCATTATAGTGGCCTTTCATGGCCAGAGCCAGAAAACACTTCTCCCGCTCTGTACCATTGAATACTTTCTATTTTCTCCTCTTTTTGTTTGAATTGGAGTGGAAGAGATTTAAACTATCATTGCCACAGAATGGTCATTCTTTTTATAGTATGCTTGGGAATAGACTGCTGTGGGATGGCACAGCTGTTGTGCTGTGCTATTTTCTCCAACAAAGTTTCAGTAAGATTTGTGTTTTGGATCTGATGCCCAAATTTCTGCAGTCAACAAAGGTGTAGATTTCTTTCTCCTCTTTGAGCTGAGTAAACAAATAAGCCTCTTTACCAAAACAGATCTATGGTGGTGATGAATAAAGGAAATGGGAGAGCAAAAGGAAATGGTGAGGCTGGTAGAAACAGTTTAGAATTCATCATCATGGCTGGGCTTCACGAACGAAATTTGGGAAGGCTCTATCCACGTTTGTTACAGGCACGCTGGTGGCTTATGAGACCAATACGAGACAGAAGTTTAGAATTAGATTAAAAGTATATATCAGAATAGAAGTATATCCACCTAGTTACAGACATCATAGGGGAAACTAAAATACTAGTATGTTTTGTGGGTTTTTTGATTTTTATACTAGGTGAGATTACTGGGGGTTCAAAACACATCTCAGTTTTGTTTAAGCTGACCAATACTGCCTTATAGGCAGCTGCTCAGTACTGTATGAACGAGTTACTTACAGAAACACCATTGTTACTAAAGCTCAGAGAGAGAAAGATTTTTCTACATTCTGTTCATGTATTTCACAAATATTTCAGTACATAAAAGCAAAGAAACCCACGTTGTCTAATGCGTGTTTCATAAAAAAAATTTTTTGCTATGGTAAACACAGGACAGTCTTCTTGTTTTCATTTTTATATCTCAATTTCCAGCCCCAAAATGAAATTTGCTATGTTGATTAACATAAGCATTTTGCTTCTAGGCTAAACTCTCCCAAGTGCTCACTTTGCTGGTTTGCTTGGTGAGGAGTGATGGAAGGTGTGCCCTGGAGATGGAAGCAACCCCAATAGCCTACAGCATTTTTTCAGCATAAAATGGCAGTCTTTCAGCTGCTGTAGTCAATAATTAATTTCCAGCTTGGCTTACTGAGCACCTATCTTGGCCTGAAGGATGCATATTGTAAAGCATTATGCATAGAAGTTCACTTGGGATGTCTTAGGTGTATTTTTTTTCCTCCTCTCGTTACTTCCACTCTGGTTTCTGAAGTGCACAGATAGGAGACTGTGTTCTGCACCTCTCTGGTGCAGAAAAATCTTACCAGGGTTGGGGTCTTTGACAAAGGTCTGTCCTGCACTGCACTCATCCTCACAGCAGCTTTCAGGGACTCACAGCTGGTTGGATATCTGTTTATGATGTTCAGGTTGAGGGTAAGGCAGATAGGCAACTGGGAAGTGAACTGGGCATGATAGTGGAGAAGCCCTGTCAGCATCATGACAAAGACTTTTTTTGAAGATATAAGAGGTGGAATATTTAAGTCACTAAATGAGATGGGGGAATACAGTTGTCTTCCTTGTCTCCCACAAAGCCACAGGTGGTTGAGCTTGTACCCGTGTTTGGCTAGTGTTTGTGAAGCTCACCTTGTCATGTAAGCTCCCCTAGAAGTAAACAAATCTTGAAGAGCTTTGCAGGAACCCTTTCTGTATTCTGTAGGGACACTTGGGTGCAAGTAGCCAATCTGGGGTCAATATGCTCTCCGTGTGGCAAAGCCAATTAGCTTATTTTTGCAGTACCTCCACATTACGGTGGTGATCTCCCGTTAGAGAAGCTTGGAAGGCAGAGCTGAAGGGCAGAGAAAAAACAAATCCTTATTAATTGAAGTATATAAGGCATCATAGCAATATAGGGGGAGGATGTGATGATGTAGAACTGTGCCCTAATTCAAACAGCCTTCATTTCCACCTCAACTAGAAAATATTCATAAGATATAGGTAGTACTTGTGAGGGACAGAGCTCATCTGAAATCTTTGTAAAAGGTGCAACAACAAAATGGTGTCTGAAGTACTGGGTAAGTTGCGAACAGGTGAGTTTACTGTCTTTTTGTTATTTTTTTTTTTTTCAGTTCTTCTAGCTTTCAATATCATAAATCTCCTTTTGCTTGCAGAATTCTGCAATGAAAGAAACTTCATGTGCAGGTGTGTGTGCAAGTGTGCACATGCTTGCAGGTGCATGCGCGCTTCCTTTCTGCGGCGGTAGAAAACGGAGAAGTTGAAACCACAGAGCTCGCAACCTGGGGCCTTCTTGGGCCAGCTCAGTGTGCTTCTGACCATTACTGCTCTTCATTAATGCTCTTGTGTTTGAATAGGGAGTTTCATGGCTTCTAATTTGTCTGTCCTCGAAAGATGTAGGGCTGATTTCAGACCTGATAGTTAGAGACTCTGTCATCTTCCGAAAGAAAGGCGTTTTCAGAGTTAGCTGGACTTCCTGAACTCACGCATTCCTTTTTTAACTCACGGAAGCTTTTTTGAACTTGCTTTTGTAGTAGTCAGCAGTGAATAAGCTCTATGGAAGGTCAACAACTTCCCTGGTTTTATAGCCAGTCTGTGGAGGTTGTAGTTTCCAACAGGATCTGTGTCACTTGTCAATTAAACAATAAAATTGCCTCTTTTCCCAGTGTTGCTGCTGCCTGGGTCTCTTTGCTACACTGAGTGCCTACATATGCTGAGCTGCCCTTTCCACGTATAAACTGTAGGATACAAAGAAATTCTCAGTTCATTTTCTAGTAGTTGGTATCTTTGTCAGCTCTAAGACTCTGCAGTAATAAAGCCTGCTATAAAAGCATCCTAAAAATTACTGGAGATGCTAGCTGTTGCCACACGATCCTTAAGTAACTTCATGCTTTATCATGTTGTAACAGAGTTAAAGAGATCCCCTTACAGAGAGATTAATTTCCTCCTGTCTTTTCAGCTATGTGAAGGGCAAAATGAGCCTAGTGAAATGAAGTAACCTGCTGGGACCAAACCACCATATCTTATCATACAGGTTTTTCTTAAAGTCCATTGAGTGAATTACTTTGGAAGATGCAATTTTGAAGAGGAGGAGCTCTTGGATGTTGGTGGTAGGGTTTTATGCTTTCATTGTGCAGATGAAAATGTATCTGTACATAAGGTTTTTTAACTTCTACTTTTATCTTTAAAGGAAACACTGCTTTTCTCTTTATTTTAAAGCTTTTGCTTCTTTTGTGTTCTGCAGTTTGAAAAATAGTTTATGCTTTTCATTAGGTAGTAGAGAAATTTTTTTGCAAATTGGATTTTTTTCCTCATCTGTTACAACTTTACTTTCATAAAGGCCATGTTTAGCAGTTGTGGGTTGAGAAAGTATTTACATATTGGTTCAATTATTCCTATACTTACTTGCTTATCCTTATTTTAAAGATATTAATTTATACCCTTCTTTGGGGATTTTGAAGCTGGCAGTTTCCTGAAGTTTTTCAGCTCTAGCCCTTCTGGTATGTTGGTAAGCTTAAGAGTATTTACCGAAGCTGAAAGCAGTGCTACTGATTTTCCATTCGCTTCTGCACTAAATGTAAAGATGTAAGACAGTTATCTCTAGTCTTAGTTTACCATTCCCATATTAGCCAAATAAATTGTTTTTCATCTCCTCTGTATTCTGGGTAAGAAAATAGTAGCATGTCGAGGTTAATTCAGTAAAGGAAAAAAAAAAAAGAGAGGAGCAAGTTGTGTTTGGAGAGCTTAGGGTTAAGATATTTTTAAGAGTTTTCCTGAATATGGATTCATTTTTGTGGCTTACAAGTTTGAAAACCTCCGTAAAAGTCAGACCTTAGTATTCAAAGAATGTTCAGGTCTGTTTCTCTCTGCAAGAAATAACTGCACCCAGGCATACAGAGGGTGGGGAGATAGGGGCCCTTCTTTTCTTTCTTTTTTTTTTTTCCCTTCCCTGTTGGGACTGAGGAACTCTCCAGACTCTCAGATTGCAGAGAGGTTTTAAACTGATCATTTGCCCCTTAGGCACCCTGTGCTAACTAATGCTTCGTTTAGGCAGTATCAATCAGTAGTGGTTGTAAACTTTTTGGCGCTTGTTTTCCACCCTAAGTATCTCTCCATACACAGCCCTCACCCAATGGGCTGTCACTCACAACTGAGCTGGCAGGATCCAGAGATCTCCTCTCACCTTCCTGCTCCAGGCAGCCAGTGCTTTCTCCAGCCTGGTCTCTTCCCCAGGAGGGGCAGGGAGTAACGGGCTAGTCACCCAAGGTCATCCCACTGTCAAGCTGCCCCATGCTGTGGATTCAAATCCTTGCTCTGTTCTTTAGGCTATGATGGAGAGGTGGAGCAGCAGTAAGATGAATCAAACACAAAACATGGGAAAGTTGCTTACAATGGCTGTTCTTCCCAGTCTCCCCACTGGTACCCCAGTGGTGTTATCCCATATAACCGGAGGTAAGGAGAAAACCAGACAAGTGTAGCAAATAATGGCTGAAAAGGCTAAGGTGAGGTTCTAGCCATTGGATGGCTACTTGCTGACTGTAGAACAAGAGTGAGTTTTGCTTATTAAGTTCTGGTGCCAACTTTCCTGGTCTGTATGTACTGTGTTGAGGTTATAACTACCTCTCATGATACTGAGAGATTTAATTCCATGTACTCTTGGAATTTTCTTGTTCTGTGTTTTGGGACAACTGGGTCCTGAGTCAGCTGCATATGGTGAGAGGGGATTTTGATTTTAGCCTGCTTTTACTCCATCTTACTTTATATGTCTTGTTGGTTTATAACTCAGACGTTTTCTTTTTCTACACAGTTGTGTTCTAGAGGCTTTAGTTAACATGGGCAATTTGCAGCTTAGTTTGTTTTAAACTTCTGTTGAGATACACTGAATGGATGAGGTAAATCTCGGGGCACCACACATCTGGCTTACCCAGGCAATGAAACACACTGAGTGAAACTTCAGGAAATTAAAATATAAACTTTCCTGCCCCTTTTCCTGCAGGGGCAGGAGAGGGGATGGAGCTGCCTGCTTGCATATGTCTTTTTGGTATGTTAACACTTTCAGTACTGAGAGATACATTGCATTTGCCTCTTGTTGGAGCCTTTCCAGTCAGCATCATGGCTAAATGTGATGCCTTGGGATTTTTATGTTTGTGACCTGGGAGGTCAAAACCTTCCGTTATGATATATGCTGGCATCCGAGAAAGCTGATCATCTGGAAGTCCCCTTTTTGAACTTTTGCCAGAAAACTGTCTCTTCTTGTGCTCTTCTTTCCCTTGGGAGTGAAAAGATTACTTTTAAAGGAGATCTCAGGTTTTGGATTAGAATGCCCTAAAAACAAAGCTTCTCCGAAATCCCTTATGTGAACAGTGTTTTGTTTTTCTGTCTTCAAAATGAGAGAAGCAGCAAGTAAGCCTCGTGCTAACTTCCCTGAGATTGCTCAAGTGCTGTCATGTCTTTAAATTTAACAAGTCTGACTCTGTAGCATTTTACATACTCTTATGAGTGTTGCATACATGCAGCCCTGGCTTGGCATTTTATGAATAAGTCAATTTTTTTTTTATCTTGTTTCAGATTTCATATGCGAATGTTAGGGGGGATATTACAAAATCAAGGAATAATTCACACTCTAAGCCTGTGTGCAAAATAAAGACACAAAGAAAAAAGAAGAAAAAAAAAGTAAAAACATGATACCTACCACATTTAAAATTTCTGAACTAAAAATATGTGTTCTTCCAGGTGTAGCAGGCCTCTTTCCAAAGGAGCAACACTGGAGCAGGAATCATTATATATGGGCAGCAGGCATCTGAAAGAAAAAATTAGATCAACAAATATATAGGGAAAGAGAATTTATTCAGGACTGCAAAAATCCACTAGATCCTGCATCCAGATATTCCTACAGAAAGCAAAAACCCCATGTATTCACATAATTATTGCAGATGTTGGCAAGCTTTTATAAGGGCCACTAATTCATTCATATGACTTCCTCTCTCCCTCAAGGGTTCTTATATTTGACCTGTTATTACTACAAGGTCTTTAACCAAAGAATTAAAGCCAGATGTCTTGTAGCTAGGTCTCCTTTTGTTAAATATCCCTTGTAAATAATTTTTTTCTATGCAACAGAAAGATCCTACATGAGAACTTTTAAAAATTCTTAAATAATTAAGGCCAAAAGGCTTCAAACCTAAGATATAATGTATCCTAAAGGAACAGTAAAAGTTTTATACTCACTGTGCTGAGAAATAGTGTTTACTCTAGCTTTTTTTTTATCCTGGACCTTCAAATGTTTCTGATCGATGTTGAGGTTGGAAATAAAATCTTTCTAAAAAGACCTTTTTCTTTATCATAAATTTAAATGTCATGCAGTGCATTTGGGACTCACATGAGTCCAGTTACTAATGCTGTTTCCCAGTTCTGTACATTTTTGATTTCAATGTGAGAGTTAGTTTAGCTGTAGCACTTCCTGCAAAATGACTGGAACTGTCCAAAACATATGATTTAGTTCGTACGTTTTAGTGGGAAGAAATTGTCATCTTTTAGTATTGTTCATCTGTTCTTTGTTTGGGCTTGTTACCTGCTTTTTTTGCTAAAACTGGTCCTTCTTTTGTAAAAATTCAAGTTTAGTCAATTGAGTTTCAGATCCATAAAAGCAGCACAGGCAGGTCTTCTGAGTCTTGTGTAGAAAGTCACGTTTTTGACATGAGTTTCTTGGTTTGATTTTTTTTTTTTTTAATTCTTATTTTTACATCCTCATTGTATACATGGACTAAACAAGGAGCCAGGTTGTTATTCAGAGGAGTTTCTTTTTCTAAGGTTTACCTTTTGGGAATCACACCTCAAGTAATTGATTGTAACTGAGAAAGGAAATTCATTAAGCATTTTCTTGTGAGCCAACAGTTTTATGCAAAACTTCCACATTCTGGTGAGGTATGGGGCTTGTTTGTTGCACCCATAGTTGTTCTTGGCAGAGTACTCTGCAAGAAAAATTAATCCTGTGTTCCCTGACATAGCCATAACAATATTTAATGCAGGAAATAAGGTTAGATGCTTTTAACACTAGTTAAGCCAAATATTGCTTTTCTTATTTCTTGGCTCACTCCTACTTCAAATTGGAATAAGTCAGTTCTGATGTGTTATATTTAAAAACATTCTGTATTTCAAACCCTGCTTAGAAACAGGGCTGATGCTCATACAAATACAGTGTCAAGGTTTCTTTATTGTTCATACAAGCCTTTCATGCTCTATGGACAAACACAGCCCTTGGTAATTCACAGTCTCAGAGCATATTGGCAATCTTAATATTTAGGGTGTTCTTTCTACTTCTTAAGACAGGACAAGAAGGAATGCCCCGATGGAAAACTGAAAGAGTTAAAACCTGCTCGTAAATGTGATCCACTTTTTCTCCTCTTTGAGAAGCTCTTCTTTTAACATCACTACTCTCAAACAACAGTTTTATGCACTGATAACATAAACAAGGTGTCCTGTAGCAGAGTTAACTTTTCTTACTTACAAATTGCATGCTTTTCCCTTTAAGTGAATATTTGAACTGGTCTGGTTGGCCAGAAGCTCGTTTTCTATGCAATTTACGGCTACATCAGAAGTCCTGCTGGCTCCCAGAGCAGATGGAAGCATTTCTGGTTGCTTCTAATCTGGTTGCTGTTACTAGACTCCTCAGAGCAATTGTTTGCGAGTTGTGGAATGCCATTTGGTCTGAAAAACTAAATTTGTTCTGAAGCGTGTTCCCTCCCTGTCCCCCTCCCTGCTCTTCATGCATGTCTCATCCATGGAGGCAGTCATATGTTTTCAGTTCTGATGTCATTCTCTTTTTGTTTTGTTTTTTTCTCTTTTTTCCCCTCTTTTAGTCCACAGCCATGAGCGAACCACAGTGCTACTACAATGAAACCATTGCCTTCTTTTATAACCGAAGTGGAAAATATCTAGCCACTGAATGGAACACTGTCAGCAAGCTTGTAATGGGACTGGGGATTACCGTCTGCATCTTCATAATGCTGGCCAACCTCTTGGTAATGGTGGCTATTTATGTCAACCGCCGATTCCACTTTCCTATTTATTACTTAATGGCAAACTTAGCCGCTGCGGACTTTTTTGCAGGGCTGGCCTACTTTTACTTAATGTTCAACACAGGACCCAACACTAGAAGATTGACTGTAAGCACCTGGCTTCTCCGTCAGGGTCTCATTGATACTAGTCTGACAGCCTCTGTAGCCAATTTGTTGGCCATTGCTATTGAGCGGCATATTACAGTTTTCCGAATGCAGCTGCACACTCGGATGAGCAACCGGCGAGTGGTCGTCGTAATTGTTGTTATCTGGACTATGGCCATCGTCATGGGTGCCATACCCAGTGTTGGATGGAACTGTATTTGTGATATCACTCACTGCTCCAACATGGCACCACTCTATAGTGACTCCTACCTGGTCTTCTGGGCTATTTTCAACCTGGTCACTTTTGTGGTCATGGTGGTCCTATATGCTCATATCTTTGGGTATGTTCGCCAAAGGACTATGAGAATGTCCAGACACAGTTCTGGACCCCGCAGAAATCGGGACACCATGATGAGCCTCCTGAAGACTGTGGTCATTGTGCTTGGTAAGTGCTTACTTTCCCACTCTGTTCTCTCCTCTTTGTTTCTTACCAGGTAATTTCAGTAATGCATGTCTGGCTTCTGGGAGGTCAGCAGCATTTAGAAGACTCTAGAAGAGGTGCAGACAATAAGAACGCCCGGAGTTCATTACTGTGTTGGCACTAGCAAGCATATTTGTGGAATTTGATAGAAGAAACTTAGTCACTCGGCCCTGTAGTATGAAACTGGTGAAAATCCAGAACCCCAAGATGTAATGTGGTGGGGTTTTGCAGCAATGCATGTTTAAAACCTATTGCAGCAGCCTATCATATGCAGAGTTTGCCCTTTCGCCTTTGAAGATACCAAATAGCTGAAAACTTAAAATAGTACAAGAAATCTCAATCTTCCACTGAAGTACCTCTTGTCTTCTTTTTTGCTACCCAAAAGGTGGTGTGTGTATTCATGCAAAACTCTGATATCTGGAGAACAATGAGGGACTACAGGCTATTCACGAAAAGATTGTGTGTTAAGCAGGACTGCATATACCGTTCACTTAGGTCTATAATGTTTGACACATCTCAGTGTCTGTGACATGGAGCACTGATGTTCTCCAGCACACTGCTCAGGAGGTGCCTAAGCATTAGGGCTTGGAAAACAGGGAAATGTAAGGAAAATACTGTAACACACTTTGGACCCAGGAGGTTCCTGTCATTTTGTGAATGACTTTATTTGGGTTTTGTCTTGGGCTCTGTTTGCTTATGCAGGAGCACAGCCCGACTACTGAGTATCATTGCCTGGTGATGTTCTTTGCAGTTTGTTTTTTGTTGCTGCAGATGACAGTGAGCTGAAGGTGGCAGGGATGGTGCAGGTTGTCTCCTTGTCCCAGCATATGTTCCCACCTATTAGGTCTTCCAGCACAGTACATGGGTCTCCTGAGATTCCAGTACCCGGTTGCATCAAAAGGTTACCCTAGTAGTCCATAAATCTAACAGTATTCGGTCCAGAAAGCCCCAAAACTTAGCCCCGTTTCTCACTGTGACATCATGATTCCCATAGCTTTACACCATGACTTGTGCTTTCTACCACAAACATGACAGAATAGTTGCAGAGGTTTGGTGTGAGTCACTGTGTCAACGCACATGTTAGTGTAAGAATTTACGTGTTGCACTTTGATCTAGTGATTAGCTTTGTAACCAGAATGTGAATTGTGCATTTAACTAACCTATTCAGCCATTGATAAGATGTATTCCTACGTGTCTTTCTTTTCAGGGAAAGAATATCTATGAGTTTTGCAAGGGAGACTGTAGTGATGGGTAAAATCTCGACTTCCTGGTGGTTTGGAAGTCTGTCCCTCCCCACCTCCATGATCCTCCTGGCAGAAGGCAAGATGAGGTTAAGAACATAAGGAAAATTCAGGTTTTGCAGTCTTCTTTTGGGGAAATAGTTCCTTGTTTTCCTTCCTGAAGGAATTACTGTTCATACAGCAGTGGAGTATTTCCTGTAAGGTGACAGACTGGCTCAGGCTTGGAAAAAAAAATAAAAAAAAAAAAAATAAGTGTGTGGAAAATAGTGAGCACTTACACCAACGCAATGCAGGAGTAAATAGTCACTGAATAAATATCAGATGTCAGCTAATCCCAAGCATGTATGGGACTAGAGGTATGTATGCAGCTGGAAAGGTGCATTGTTGCACTGTCTTTTATTCTCCTTAGGAGCAGAGGTCAGAGGGAAGATGTACAGACCGCTCACTGTGACTACAACAGTACAGGTACACAGGGAACATAAAGTGACCCTTTTTTTCCGTAATAGGTACCATATGTTTTTCAGGTATTGTTCTGGAAACAGTGGAACAATTCCTGGGGTTAAGTGACATTAACTAAACTGAATGTCACTCCAGTTTAGCTGTAGACGTAGTTCAGTAATACCTCTGATTCCTCAGAGAGGCAAGATTTTTCAGACTGCAGGTAGCAAGTGTTGAAGCTTTCTTCAAAATTCAAACAGGAACTTATTTCTTGTTACTGCTGCACTTCATTCAGTGCTTTGCACACACTGTACTTTAGCACCTCTTCTAATCTGCATAAAACACTGTTTACAAAGAGTGATAACATACTATTTTATTAAATCTGTTTGACGGAAGCAAGGCACTCCTAGGCTGTGACACTCTTCACCCTGTACTTGCAGCTCCCACCTTGGTATTATTTTACAAGGGTTTTAATTTGGTTTGGTTTGGGGTTTTTTCTTCAGCAGTATGGTTTCTTTAGCTGGAGGAGGTCAGTCTCAGAGCTATAGTGTAAAGAAGCAGCAATGCTTCCACATCCTAACCACCTCTAAGACACTGTTACAAGATAAAGATGGCTGGGAAACAGCTGTGGGGTTTTAGTGTAGGGTTGTGTTTGGTTTTTTTTAATTTAATAAATAAATAATAGACTGAAACCAAGAATTAGGCTTTGGGGCAACCACAGAGACTTTTGGGGGAGTTAAATGTTTGTGCATCAAGGTGTTAAGAAATGTTCATTAATTGCCATTAGTTAAGGAGTGCCATCCCATATTGCTGAATTTGCATTTCCAATGGAGGATTGTTTTCTGGTTCTAAAGAAAAAAGCTAAGCATCACTTCAAAGTGCTGCGTAGGTGACATATCTCAGTGTGGAGTAGGCGGTGTGGTCAGCCTGTTGATCAGGTGGGTGTGCTGCTCTGTCACTACTCGCAGTCTCCCTATAAGTCCGGCCTAAAGTTTTCATAAACAGAAGATTTTGTTTCAGGTATCATACTTCCTGAACACTTTCTTCAAAAGGTAGTGCTGCAAGTTTATCTTGGGAAGGGCAGAAAAAGTGTGTGTCTTAGGCTGCATGGAGAAACTTGCTGAACACTCACCTCATGCAGTATGGCTTTTTCTGCATCAGTGAGCTTCAATAACACAGAGGAAAAGAACCCCTGCCTTTTTTAATGGTGCAGATTAGGGTAATAATACATTGCTGTTTAGGGCAGAGACCAACTTTTTGCAGGAGGTGAAGATGGGAAAGGAAGTGTTTCAGTTTATTCTGAAGATCCTTCTCCCTCTTCTTCTGCCCCATAGCTGAGTGGGGAAGGGAGCTGGTGTGTGTCACCCTGCTTTACACAGGAGAAGACAATTCATTTTGGAGGAGAGAGATGGTGCCCAGGCATCCAAGAGAAAACAGAAATGGGAGTCTGGGTAAATGTATGAGCATTGGCAGAGGGAGACAAACCATTCCTCATGTTAGAATCTTTGTTGAAATGCTGCTCAGCCATAACTAACCCCCTTGTGAATGGGGCAGCAATGAACTGTTCATTTGACTTTTAAACTTCCATAAACGGGTGTCCTGGAGTTATCCTCCTGGCTGTACTCCCAAGCCACGCTGCTTCTGCACGCAGAAGAGCATCTTTTCCCCTGTCCCCATCCTCACTGTGTTTTGGGGACAGGAGGGGGAGGGAATTAACACAAGAGTTTCTTGTTCATTAGCTGCCTAGCATGGCCTGCCCTCCTCACGCCTTGCTGCCTTGTCCGAAAGGGGAAGAGCTACCCTAAAGGGGGTGCAGTCCTCCAGGCGGTGATGCTGTCAGCATGTGCGGGGAGGATGCCAGCTGCCTCTGACAAGAGGGTGATTGTGCGGGGAGGGCTGTGGCCGCTTGACGCGCTGGCTGGAGCGGTCGGGATCTGGCACACTGTGTCATCCCACAGAGCGGGTGGCATGCTGAATCCTAGGAACAAGTCAAAAGCAGAGAACAGATTTTTTTTTTCATGCTCTTTTGTGTTTTTTTCCTTGAGTAAAAGATTTTAAACACAAGGAAGTGATTTCATAGCTGAGCCCTTTTTTCTTCTAACAAGGCTGCTTTTGAAATCTTTCAAAAGTAACAAAAAACATAAAGCTCTTTCTCTAGACCATGTCTTTCCTTTGCATTGGGACTAAGGAGGGACTGATCTGTGTACTCCACATAGCCATAAAATCACATCTGGTCTGGCTTGCAGCTTAATGACACTTTGCCTTTCACCACCACCAAGTTTCCCTTAAAATGAGCAATCAGGGAACAGGCAGAAACTGAGCAGATACATCAGCTGAAACTTGGCATTCTCTCTTCCGTTCTCCACGTTTTCTCACGTTACATTTAAAGACAAAGCTAAACTGTTTTTCTGGTGAAGGTCATAGTGAGACACTGAATGGATTTGGCTGGGCCAGATGCAGGTTTGGCTTTTTTAAGAAGCAGTGAAAGCAGCAAATGAAGGATTTCAGAGCTCAGGCCTGGAAAAACTAGCTCTGGACTGGATTTCCTTGGCCTGGAAAAAGGCAGGAAAGCCCAGGGTCTTTCAAGTGTTCCTATATACCTGCATTTGTAGAGAATTACCAGCTTAGAATGTTACTGCTGAAAAGCTAGCCTATATTTCTCCTGCCTAAATGCTGATGAAACATCCAACCTTAGTTTGTCACCTCATGTTGTTACAATGTGGATAACTCTGCCATGTTCCTCGATATGCGTCTTTGAGCATTCTTCTCTGTTTAGAATTTAGGCTGTAAGATTGCCATACTGAGGTTTTGTAACTGAATTTTAAATAACGATAATAGCAACAACTCTTCTTGTGTGTATTTTACTAATCCTGACTATTAGCCTTCTGTGTTATGTGAATTCCCAAGGGTGTTTGGGCAAAATTAGGCATGCCTGTTGAGCCAAGCACCACAGCTAACCCCCAGGATGTAGGGAGAGCAAACAGTAGATTCGTGATTTCTTTACAAAACACCCTTTATGTTCCTGGGAAGTAAAACGACGCTTAAGACTTCCCGCCTGTAAGATCATCCTCTTTGTTTGCAGGAATGAGGTTTACTCTGTAAGACTGGGAAACTAATGTGGGCACACATGAAAAAATGAAGGTTCTTTTTGTATAAACTCTTTTGATTTAAAGGAGTCTTACTGTGTTTGAAGGCAGTTCCTTACTTATTATAACGAAGGAATAAATGCAAGAAAAACATCTGGAAGTTCAATATAAACATGTGGACGGGTAGAACTGCTCTGCAACAGCTTTTTTCTTGCCCTCTTTGCTGCAGTTATGAATTGCACGAGACTTATTTTTGTAGCTTTTCTTTCACATCTAGGTACCAAATGGGATTGGAAAGCAACAAATAACTACATTAATGCATGTGAATGTTCACGTATGCTGTAGCTAGACAGTTAAAGCAAATAAAGTGCATTTTTGATAACTTTGACCTTTCTGAATGATTGACTGATATGCAGCATTTCATTTCAGGATCAAAAAAATTGAAGTTCTGTGAAAGCACATTTTTAAAAAGACATTTTCGATGTCTGCACTGTCTCTTTTGACATGAGGTCTGGATCTTTACTTACTTTCCCCCTCATGCAGTAAAAACACTTGATTATCAGTAGAAAATAAAAAGACTGTGAAATAGTTCTACAGTCTGATCAACAGCACATCATGTCTTGACAAAGGCATGTCTGATGTCTTTATTTCCATACCCCTCATGCAGTGCCCAGTGGTTAACTGGAATGGTTTATCTTTGTTGTCCTCTGAATCACAGGCCTTTGACCTACCTGAGCCTTATGAAATATATTTCACCAGTTACCTGGTATGTGGTCCTGGACTGGAATGGAGATGATCTTGTCTAGACAGAGTTTGGTTATGGTGTCACTCAAAATTTGACAGATCTTCCCTATGCATGAAAAGTTATTCTTGTAGGCCAGAGCAAGCATCAGCCCTGGTAGCACAATGCAGCTTATGAGAGGATCTTTTGGAGAAGCCGAGGTTTAACTGTGAGCCCAGTGGCTGGAAGATCAGCTATTCACCTCCTCCTTGAGGAGTCCTTCTGGTGTCGAGAGAGATGAGCTCTCCAGCGGCATTTTTCCTGAGATGACTGAAACTAAGCATGTCATCTTAGCTTGGAGATGTCCTTCTGTCAGGTTGCAGTGGCCCCATGGGGGATAAAAGTAGCATCCAGTTGGGCTTTTTTCCTTGACTTTATTACCTTTTCATTAGAAAGCCATGCTGGGCAGTAAGATCAGGCAGGAGTTCATACGAGAGCAGCATTTTTCACAGCTTCTTCTCTGGAAGTGAAGCAGTGTGAAGCCATAAATACCGTGTTACCCTGTGGTCAGCACAGGGGAGCCAGTTCAGAGTCACCAACCCTGTCTGACCCCTGCATCATAGTAACGTCACTTTGTGTATTGATTTAGTCCTGGCGGAAAAACAAGGCAATAAACTCTGGAACTGGTGCAGGCAATACAAGTCTGAGCATCAATGATTTTCTGTTCTAGCACACAGGGTGCAGTTATGTGCAGTCCCAGTGTTTTTAGATAAGTATATTTTAAAAGTGCATAAACTGTAAATTTAACCCCACAGTCGAGTAAACTGAGAAATGTTGCTGATGACTGTAGTCTAAATGGAGAGCTCATAGAGTTTACAAAATAAATTCTTATTACTATTGTATGGAGAGGGAAGGTTTGTCATAATGCTTTTAGAGCTGCAGTGTGACAGCAATACTTTCAAGCTGTATCATCTAACATTTGCATGAAAAAGTGAAATCTTAATTAAAATTATTTTTTTAATAGCACACATTATCTATTCTACAGGATTTTTGATGGCTTGGATTTCTTTCTCTTCTTTTAGTGGAAGGCCTTAAGAGTAGTTCTGATTGCTCTTCAGAAGCTTCCTTGGAGGAAAATAACACATACAGTTTTTGGGGGGGTGGTTTCCAGGGTTTGCTGTTTCTACTTCTGATGTATTAGGTATTATGTTTTTGGTTTTTTTGTTGGAGTTTTTTTCCCCTGTGCATCCTAATGACATTTTGGTATTGACTTAAAAAAAAGGTGTACTTTCAGCTTGCAAGTAGATGAAGTGGAATGGAAGTCTTTATATTATTGCATGTATTTCTTAGAAAGTTACATTGTGAAATCATTCAGATTTAACAACAAAAAATGGGATTTTTAGTCAGTGATTCATAACAAGTGGACTAACATTTTTATGTTTATAAATGTAGATGTCTATTTTTTTTTTCTTGCTAAATACAGCTTGATTGCTATATTAGATGGGTCTAGCACTGTTTGGTAAAAGGAAGGCAAATTTTCACAAAGAACTGTTAAATATCGATTAGGTTTTCTACTTTCAGTTAAAATAATGGAGGCATGAAAACTTGCCAAGGATCTAAGCTGTAATCTCTACATAATTATGCAGTGATAGTAATGTGTCTTAAATTTAGGACTCCTTGGACTTTCATCGTGTTTCTTGATTGCTTGATGTTTTTCGTGCTGCTAGTAAAAGGGGTACTATGTGTGCTCTCTGACACTTAATCTGTCTCTCTAAATCTCACTCAATGATTTTCATTTATTGTCCTGCAAATGAATTCTGGTGGGTCGTTTTGAATTTTGTCTAGTAGCCCCAAACCAAATCTCTTCCCATTAGTGCTTGGCTATTAAGGATACTGAAAAGAAAAAGAATAAGGAAGCACTGACACTGTGGTCAGTTTGTTTCATAAGTAGCTTTTTTTTTCAAAACAAGCCTGTGCAAGCTCCACTGGATAAAGCAGAAGTTATTGGTGCCTTGCATTGGGGTAACTCTTTCTCTGAACGCAGAGCATGGTTGAGTGTGGAGAGAGTCTCGTTCTAAATGTTTTGTTTAATTTCTTCACTGACTCTCTCAATTAAATTTATTGCATCCGCAGCTAAAGCTGATACAACCCTGGTTAACTGTCTTTTCTCTAAAGTATTACAGGTATCCCAATGGAATTCATTGCTTCACCCTGGGGAAAACATGTGGAAGTTTCCCCCTTCAGTTAGGAATAAGAATTATTTGTTTTCATTTAGGATCCTTTGAAACCGTGCTCGGAGGAACTTCCATCATTTCCCAAGGCAGGAATGTGGTTTCATTTTATTTTATTTTTGAGGGGGGAAAAATCCCTCTAGTAAATACACTCCTTTAAGTATGATGAAAATGAGGCCTTGTTTAATAAAAGTCTTTCCCCTGACTTCACTGTAATTTATTGCCTTTTCAGGGAAGAAATAAATTTAAAGGGCAAATGAAAGCTCTCTTCATTTTTCCGAGAATGGTCAGAAAGGGTAAACCTTAAGTAGTTCTTGCACTTGTGTTCACCTTTTGATTGAAAAAATATTATAAACAAAAAATAAATTCTAATTGCTCACATAAGTTTTGTCTTGTTTCCAAGAAGCTTCTAAAAATTAATTACAATGGTAAAAGTAGGTATTTTCTCAACAGGCCTAGGGAGTTGATTTTTTTTTTCCTTTAATAATAATAGGATATGGAAATCATAGCTTCACCCTAAACAATAGAAGGAATGATATTCACCTACTGAAAATACACACCAAATCAAAGTTAATTAGTAACATATCTTACTCTACCATCACACTCCACTTAGCAGTGCTACATTCACGAGGGAGTACTCATCAAACTGGGCTTCTCCTAAGCAGTGGAGGTAGGGATGGTTATGGAACATTTGCTCTGAAGCAGAGGTCTTGGTAAACTTGGAGAAAAGCTGATGACTCAGGGCAGAAATTGTTATTAAACAGCAATTTTGAAAATCAGCATTTACAGGAAGACTTACATGTAAAATGCCAGCACATGACCAAGTCTTACTGATCTCAGAGGTTTTGAGCTGAATTTTTTGGAACAGAAGATGGATATCCGCCTTTAGAAGAGGCAACAATGATGCATTTACAAAGTGGCTGCTCACAAGATAACATTTTTGTCCTTCAGAAAGCACATAGTTACATGGGGAGTTGGTTCTAAATGTGTTGGTTATTTTCTTCATTGACTTTCATGGTTACATTTCTTGCACCCTCAGTAAAACTGAGACATCCTTGGTAATTGCTAAAGCAAAGCATTTGCAGTCTGGAAGATATGGGGTATAAGGTCCATGTCCAGCCGCTTCTGTTTTCACTTCTGTGATACCATTTGTTTTTCCTGTGTTTCAGCCAAAACTGTTCAAATGCGAAGCCAAACTTATAGCTAGACCTCAGCTTGAGAAATTATGTGAACAAAAATGCCAGCTGTTAGCTAGTTGCACTGTAAAACTGCATTCAGTGAGGCACTGAACTGTTATTTGTTTCCACCAGTGGAAAACACTGACAATAAGAGACTGTTTTGTTGAAGAGGAGCAGTCGTGCTCCTTCTGCGTTGCATCATTGCACATGAGCAGTGTGAACAGGCATTCTGGGTTGGTTGTTTTTTTCTAGGATAATCCATGAAAATAGAAGAATAACAATTTTAAATATCAAATTATTTTTGCCTTTATAGTTTCGGTAAAACTATGGCTTTTAACATTAAAATATGAAGTTACTACAGATGGAAAAGCTTGCCGAGACATCTGAGGTGCAGCAGCCAGTCAGTGAGGTGGGAAATGGTTGGCAGTGAATGATAGCTTTCAGATAACAGCCTTTGTACCTCCCTCCTTCTAGTCTCAGCATGAAAAGAATGTTCAGTGAAAAGGCCTAGTTTGTGCATTTTTTTTAATAAATGTATTTTGAATCTGAATGTAAAAGGGAAATATGATTCTGAGCTCTTCTAGTGCTGGCAGAACAACTTCCTTTTTTCCTGTTTCATATTGGTGGGGATGCTGTCACTGAGCTCACAGGTGGACTGCTTTTTCTTCCCTTTTTTTTTTTTTTTTTCTGTTAGACAAAGATACTTTCTTTTTTTTTTTTTCAGTCCTTCTGCAAGTTTGTTTCTCTGACACACTTACACTTTGATGCCCTTCTTTAAAGCTGGAAGCAACAACAACAGCAGAAAATCCCGATGCCTTCTGTAGTTTTCATTTGGGAAAACTTTGTGTCACCCTTCAACTTTGCTCAACCTAAAAAAAAAAGTCTCTGAAGTTGATTTTCCTGTATCCATATGGAGAAATGCTGATATTATGTCCAAGTGTGCTTCTAGTGTAATGTGGCAGGTCCATAGGAGGACACGTATCCTTTCCCATCAGTGCCTAGAGAACAGCTAAAAGGGCTCAGAGCTTGTATGAAAGGCCATGACACTTGAGAAGCTATGAAATAGTTTGTAAATTAGAGGCATTTGATTTCCATGCTCTGGTGTTATCCATCACTTAGTACTGTTTAATGATGTACTGGAGAAGGAAGGACTGCTGTAAGTGAAAATGCTTGGTTTCCAGACCCACTAGTGAACAGAAGGTGTTCGAACACCCAGGGATGAGTGCTTTGAAGTTTGTGGATAGGGTGACCTTAAGTGTTCTGCAGCTGGGAAAGTGAGAACTTGGTCTATAAAACCGTCCCAGACATACCTGCCATGGGGGTGGCCATCTGCTGCTGTGGGCTGATGTTAGAAGAGCAGCTTCTGTGTGTTGCAGAGGCTGAAACAGTAATTCCTTGATGTTAGCATTAAAAGCCTAGAGGTTACTTTAAAAAAAAAAAAGGTTCGGACAAGTTTTAGGGGAGAGGCAGAGTGCAAGTCTGTTACATATCTTGTATTGGAGTAAGAGCTATCTGCTTGGGTCATTCTGTTTTAATAAAGTACTTGGTATCTGATTGCAAGTTTGTTAATATAACCATAGATAAGCAAGAACAGTTAAGATTTTTGAAATATCTTCCTTCATGAAAGAAGTCATCGTCTCCTAAAGAAGATGGAGGAATTTAGCTGTTACACTGAGGAAAAGCTGCCAAGCTCCCCTGGACTCAGTACCTTCCTTGTTCTTCTAAAAGCAGTTTTGAGGGAGCTATTTCCCATCTTCTGGTATTGATATAACCTCAGAAAGAACTTGTTCTGACATATGGCATTGATAATTCTCATATTCCCTTGTTTGAAGTTGTTTTAAGGTGCCCACTTTTTACTTTTCTACAGAAGTACAAGGAGTAACTTAGAGAAGAGTTTTCTAAGCAAAATCTGAGTGTATAGAGAGTTAAAAAAACCTGTGTAAAACTACTGCATATTTGTAGAATGGCTGCCAATTTCTTCTTTTAAACAGACTAAAATTGAAAACTGTACTTCAGAACAGGAAAGCTCAAGGAAAATTTTTAAAATACATTAAATGGTTTTTAAATCAAGGATTTCCTTGATGATGTGCTGGGTTTTTTTACAAAGTTGCTTACCTTCAGTGAGTATCAAAATAAACATATTTAATGACATCTTTTCTATTATAGCTTATATAAGAGAAAAGGATGCACCTGAAACTGTGCTCACTTTTCTCAACTTAGAACAGTTGTGCTAACATCTCAAAACAGACCAGGCCACCACACCAGGGACCTGATGTTGCCTGCCATTCTCCCATGAGACATGCTGCTCCTCCCATTCTGCCTTTGGTGCTGGTGCTATAGCACGTGCATTGCTGTTAGCTTCCATGAACTGGGAGGAAAAAAATTCTGCATAATAAAAAAAAAAACAATCTATAATGTCACACCTTGAGCATATGAGGAGCTGGCTTTTTTTTATTCTCTTCAGCTGGCAGGTAGAGCAAGTGACCAGTTTAGTGAATAACAGTATTTAAAAGACCAAGTATCTGTTGAAGCTACAAGGTCTACTTTTGATAGAGGCAGGTTACATTTAAACATTTACTAGCACAGACGTGAGCTTGGGTATGAACTTTAAGCTATGAGGTTTCTACCTTCGGGTTACAACCATTTAATGGGGAAATAAATGTCTTTCATAAGAAACTGTCGACTTTATGTGATATGTAAGATGACCACTTGCACTCAGTTAGTTGGCAAAGGGGCTACAAAGAGTAACTTAACTCCAAGTTGTGAAGAGCCTCATGGTTGGGCATCCTGGTTCCAGCCAGGACAGGGTTAATTTTTGCAGTAGCCAGGAGGGAGCATGGCTACAACCTAGAGGGTATTTAGTGCCACCTCATGTCAGCATTGAATTGGGGAGTACTGTTCCTAAACGATGACAATGGGGAAAGGCACCAGCCAAAGGAGTAAAGTCGTCTTTATTTTTAGAAAACATCTTCTCTGCAAACAGAAAAGCATAACAACTCCCATGTGTTTGTACCATGCTGTAGGAAGCAGGGTGGGAATGCTGTGTGGGTATTTCTGACTCCTGCCTGTACAGATCAAAACAGAGTTTTGTGACAGCAAATTTGTTTTTCTTGAGCTGGCAGACCTGCAAAGCTTTTCTGCCTAGTGTTTGATGTTCAAAGTTATGTCAGCAGGGCATACCAAGTTCTGGTTCAGCCTCTGAAGGCAAATTGAAAAATGGAGAAATGGCGTTCAGTGCTGACCACTTTGTCTTCCAGGATCTTCCAGGAGATCCCTTGTCTTTGCCATGAAAAAAAAAAAAAAGAGTAAAGAATATGAAAGCCCTACCCTATAAAAAGTAGCATATTTTATTTCCAATGGATGATTTCCAAAGTAATGTCAAAGCAGAGAGGTACTTGGCTCTTTAATTTCTGAGTCTAAAACCTTTGCTTTGTCTGGGTTTCCTTCTGATGTCATCCATTCCCTCCCCAATGCCTCATTTACTGCTGCTGCACAGAAGCAACTGCTATGTATTTCTTGGAATTCTCATTTCAACCAGCTTTTGAGCTCTCCAAACTTCTCTTAGTAGTTTGTCCTTCCTGCTCCCTGGAGGAGAGGTAGAGTGCACCTGAGGAGACCTAAACTATTCTACGTAAAGGCAAGAAGTGAATGCAACGTCTTGTGATCCTGCGACATCCTCAGGTGTTTCAGTGTCATCCTTCATGTGAGACTAAGAAATTTCTGTGTTTTCCATCCGTGAAGGAGATGGAGAGGTCATGATCTGCACTTTAGATAGTTCAGAGTTAAGCCTCCAATTTTTCTATCTGCTGCTTCACTTCAAGCATATGGTTTGGCAGCTGGCTTTAGAGGGGGTTTGTATAATTTCAGTATAGCAAAAGTCTTGCTTGGTCAACTGCTCTTCTGTTTTAGCCTCTCAAGCACATACCATATTAAAGGCACAACTCCATTTAGTAATTGCACTAGCTACAAATGAGACTTTAAAGTTACCTCAGTTGCAGGTGTCACCATTGAAAACAAAAGAGGTTTGCATTGACATGGATTCACCTTTCAGGACCAAGGAAGATACTTTTTGAAGAGGGTCTTCAACCTGACTTGACAGAAATCACTTGAATGGTGGGTTGTGCTGCCAGAAGCCACAGAGATGCCAGTGAGTTACTGAAAGGATTTGCCATCTTAGTGTGCAGGATGGACATGGTAGGGTGGTGCACAAGCTTGAAAGTCATTAAGGTTGACAGTGACAGGAACAAAAAACTTATATTCCTCTCCCTACCCCACCCCGCCACCCCCTGTGTGTCAGTTCATTCAAAGTGACGTTTAGGAAACCGAAGAATCATTTATCAAGAAAATGGGCTCACTAAAGTTCTTGTTTTGAAGCTGATGACTCAATAATTACTATTTGAGAAAAAGAGACAACTGTGTGTGAGGTGAGAGTAGAAGAGATGCAGTACCATGGTCACTGAAGCTGTGTGTGTACGTGGTGAAAATGGAAGAAATGGACATTTCTGTTTGTTTCTGGAATTTGAGTGCTCCAGGAAGACAGAAAAATTTATTTCCACAACGCATCTTTTGGAAGTATCTTTTGTGGTGTATAGCACTGGAATGTATTCATTGTTCCTCGAAGAGATCACAGTTGGATTTTTATTCCTATTTCAATAAACATACTTGTTATGTAGTGAAATAGAATCAAATTGGCTTTTTGCTTGCTCTGCATTTGTTCTGGTGGAAGAATATAGGGTGGTCTGCAGGATTTAACTCCGAAGTCATGAAGATCTAGGGCTTTCTTCCTTTTCCTTTCTCAGGTACACTAAGGGATTAATGAGATCTGTGTTGAAAAATCTGTCTGCCCCTGGTGAAGAGAGAAGATAAAAATCCCCAAGATAGCTGGAAATCCCACAGCTATCTCTGCTCACTCCATAGGTTTCTACAGGGCCTCCTGCCTGCACCAATTTCATCACCAGGGAGGGTGCTAACCTCTCTGCCTCAGGGACAGGAGGTACATGAAAAGGGCTACCTGGATAACATCCCTCTCCTGCTTGGCCCCTGACATTGTTCTGCATATCCTCGTGCATTTTTGCATTTTGAAACCTCTTTCCTAGAGAGCCCTTGCCCTGGATAGAAGCAATGTTGTGACATGGCTGTAGGGTACCGAGGGATAATTCTTTGCTGCTTGCTTCCTACCTGATACTCAACCTTGATACACTTGGCCTTCCAATTGCATTTGGGATTTACTCTCCTTCAACAAGGAGAGAGTAATATCAGAGTACATGGTAGCTTGACTTCCTTCCTATTGTCGTCACACATACACACAAAAAAGTAAAGGGAATGCATATTAGTTATAGGCTATATGGCTTCTACAGAACATGGAGATCGAAAATGGTCCTTCACTGAGGGTAATCTGCGTTTGATCCTTGGCTATTTAGCCAGTGTTTTGCACAAAATGAGTTGTTTGGGTTTCTGTCTTGCCAGCAGAAAAGATTGGCTTAGTTCTCTCTAGAGGGAGGAGGGGTCAATTTAAATAAACAAGCAAAGTACTTAACTTGCAATAAGTAATGTAGCATTCTTTCAATGAACATTTCAGCTTTCAACCTATTCATCCATCAAATACCTGACTGCTGCATTCACCTTGTAGTGCTCTGTGGTACTGTTAAAGAGCTGAAGGCTTTCAGGTACTCAACATTGGCCTTGCTTACCCCACCAAGTAGTGTGAGAGGTGCAGATGAAGCTGTATGCACTCCAGAAATAGGAGCTTTTAAACGCATTCCAGAGAACACAGTACTGATTGATGCTGTTTCCTGTGAGATTTTCCTTTTATTTAAATTTTTTTGGTTCTTCACTCTCCTCCCTCTCCCCCTGCCCCGTTCCTGTCTCTCCACTGTCTTTCTTTATTTATAACTTTATCTCCATGGCCTTGCTCCGGTACAGCTGGCAGGCAAGATCAGCACCTCTGAAAGCCAGCCCAACCACCATGATAAGACATGGGAGCCTGAGTTGTGGGAGGATTGTGGGGCCGTCACAGTCGAGACCGCCCTGTCCTGCAGCACTGGGGGCCCCATCTCACGTGCCTCTGAGCTGGATCGGGCTGCCAGATTCCCCTGGCAGAGAAAAGCAATTCCTGGCCTGTTTCCAGAAAATAAAGTGTAGACACCTCCCTGCAAATCATTGTCATAGGCATAAATACCCAGTATATAGAGATTTACTCCTGTAACAAGAGAAATCTTTTTTTCCTGAGCTTTTGGAACCAGGTTGTGAAATGACACAAGTATCTGTTCCATTTTTACCTGCCCGTAGAAATACCATGGGTTTTTTCCAGCATGCATTAAAAATAGACGTATTTAAACCATAAGAGTAGATCTAATCGAACTGTTACTGGAAATATGCTTTGAGGATTTGACCTCTTACATTTCTTTTATGGAGACTGATGTTGATTTTACAAGCCAACATGGTTTAATTAACAGGGTGCTTTTAATTCACTCTGCTTTTGCTGAATTGTTTAGGTTTTTTCTAGCTTTTGAAGTGCTTTAGGCTTTTGTTTCTTCATTTGTTTTGCTGAAATTGCCTGTTTCATGCCCTGCAGCCCTTCTGGAAGTTGATTACATTTAGAAGAAACTCTGAATTCCTTAAAAACTGAAATGCTAGGAATTGAAAAAAAAATCAGTAGGAGTTCCCCATTAATTTTAGATATGGAACTTTAATTTTTTTTCCCTTCAAAAGTTTAGAAAATAGTACAATTATTCACCATTAATGTCTCTCATTGATATATCTCTCTGACTGAAGGAGAGAGGTGCCTCAACAGGAGGAGCAGTGGGTACCTTGCCTGCTGGGTAGGCAGGCATTTGCTTCCCAGCTTCCCTGCCTGTGATGATCCAAGAGAGAGAGGAGCCAAGATGCAAAAGAGCCTGCTGCCCTTGGCCACTGCCCCGCATAGGTCAATTTACTGTTACTGCTGAGATTTCGGGGGGCTAAGGGTTGGGTTTTTTGCTTAGGGTAGCTCCCTCTGGGTCCACCAGAGCCCACAGAAATCAACCAGGGCTGGGACATATCCTCTGGTTAATGTTGCATGTCTTTCAAAGTTCCCCAAAATTTTCATTGTTTTATGAAGACTATAACTTCTCCTCAGCGTTCTGGGAAACTCAACACCAAAATTTTAAACATTATTTTATTTTAATGTAGTTGTCTCACACTTCCAGTTCCTAAGTTCAAGACCCAATTGATCATCAATAATTGAAAAAGTGGAATGCACAGAAATAATGGCCCGTTAAGGCTTGATCTGTAAAGAAATTGCTCCTATTTGAGTATTTACCGTCAGAAGGGATGCTCAGACACAGATATAGCAACCTTCCAGGATACAGTGCATACAACAGTGTCTCACATTTCTAACACCTCCTCCATTTAAAATGAGTGGAGAGAGCTGGCAGAAGCACAAGTTCTGCATTTGTCTGTGTAAACACAAGGATTTCACTGCAAAGATTGTTGAAATCTTAGCAGGGACACGAACCAGATTTTCAAACCTGGCCTTGACCTTAAAAACAGTGATGAAATGTACTAAAACTCTGACTGTTATCCATTCATAAGCTTTGTACTTTATGCACTTCACTTTGAAACAATATGTTTTTCCCCCCAGAGTTTGCAGAGTGGTCTCCTGCATCCACAGCCTTACTACTAAGAGTTACCCTTAACTCATACAGTAGAGGGAATCTTGTAAAGTGTCAGTTGTGGGGTATCTCCATGGTATGTTGGACTGTTGAATGCAGATTTCCCCAAAAATAACAAAAATTACCAAAGAAAATATTATACTTGCCGGAGGTTTTACTAGAGAAGTTTGATATCCTTCTTTCCATTTGAAGTTTAAGTTCACTGCCTCTTTTTGCTGTGAATGCTTTCAAGCAGAAGAGTGAAATGTCTAATGGATGCAGCATTAGACATTTCATTGAACAGCTCTTCAAATGTATGTTAGAAAGCAGAAAGGACAACAAACAAAAAAGTCAGCCCCAGCAGAAGGCTTCTGGTAGTGTTATAAAGAGTTAAATTGGGTTTTTTTAATCAAAAGTAGTGTTAGTACAGTGCATAGAAAAGGCACTAGTATCCTGATAGAATTGCCTGTAAAGCTAAAGGCATGCAATTTCGCAGGCACCATTTTGCAGTAGTGTGATATAGTGGAGTTCTGTGTGTGCTGAAATCTGTGATAATAAGAGACGGATGTTGCCACATCTTGAAACCATCTCCTCCACTTCTGTGACACAAACTGACCACTTTCAAAAAAAGACCAGAAAAGTCCAGGTGCTTGGAAGTATATTTTCTTTGTTTAAACACCTCTATCTTTCATGCCTCAGGAAAATAAAACACAAAGTGCTTGGAAACAACAAACACATTGTCAGCATTTTCAAGAGCCATGAGAAAAGATTTTCTAGGCTAGTGATAGGTTTGGACACTTCATGAACCAACATGAGAGATATCAGGAACAAAATTATCTGGAAATATTTAATGATTTGGTAGCTCACTTCATGTATGAATTGTTCTTTAAGTGGAGAAATTGTATTAGAATATTTTCATCCTTTTTGATTAAAAGGTGAGTATGCATATTGCAGTTTGTGTCCTCAGAGTGAGGTTTTTCCAGGCTATCCTTCATTGTTGTGAGCACAGCTGCCCTCTTTTTGGAAGTGTCTTTTGTCTCCAAGACTTGCTTAGGGTTCATGACAACTAAGTGATGCTGTCATGTTTAGAGTAAGGCAAATTTTTCTGACACGTCAAGACTAAGGAAATTTAACAGAAAATAAACCCCCTTGTGTTCCAGCTGGTCCTCAGATATCAAAGGGGATGGGGGTGGCTGGGCTTAGTTTCTGGATCTTAGCCAATTCAACACTAAGCAACAGAAATACAGAGCCAATGCAGCACTCTTAAGTCCAGTCATTTTCAATAAGAACTACTACAATTATAGACTCACAAGGAGTACGATACTATGTGACACACTATATGCCTGGTCACTCCCAGTAAGTCCTCATGGCGAGGCTAGAAGTCTGGTGGCATTCAATAGCTCTCACAGCGAGGTGCAAAATAGCAAGAGATGCAGGTTCTTGTTGACTTACTCGTGATAAATACACTCTCTGTGGAAGCACACGTGTATACTTAAAATATGAATAATACAGAGGGCGACAAATGCATTAATTTGCGAGATGAGTATACCAGACACAAGTCAGCTTTCTGAATTTCCCAAAGAAGCACTTGGTTTAGCTGAGACCTGAGTATTCAAGTCTTACTCAATAGGCTTCCCTACGGGTGAGGAGATCACAGAATCACAGAAATGTGGAGTTGGAAGGGACCCACAAGGATCATCAAGTCCAGCTCTTAGCCCTACAATAGGACCATCTCCAAGAGTCACAGTTTAAGACAAGAGGGTAGACAATGATAAAAATAAACAAGTGCTTATTTTGCTAATGCTTGTTTTCAGAAAAATATGTGCTGAAAATACCATGAAATGACCGAATGTACAGTATGACAGTCTGAAAGTTCTGCTTGATGTTCCCTGCTCACTGCCCTGTATTCTCATGCACATGGATAGAGTATTAATGAATACAGTTACAATATCAGGGTTTGGATGGCAGGACAAGAGCAAGAACACTGATGCCAGTAAAGATTCTTGTGGTGTCACTGGATGGCTAAGGAAGCTGAATGTTGATTAATTTTGAAGGGCAAGTAAGCAGACACATCCCTTGATGCTTGCCTCTCCTAGAAGATACCAGAAACAGAAAAATCTCTGTTCTTCTTCTCCCTTCACAGTTTGCAGAACAGCTAGTAAGAGTGCAGCAGAACTGAAGCTTGCGGTGCTGGTTGGTTTGACTCCTTATTATTTGAGGCACAGCTGTGATCATTCTCCAGGCTACAAAGCCTGCCTGTTAAAGACAAGCAGCTGGAGGCATGGGCTTTTCCTACAGCACTGAAATGGCCCCTCTGCCTTGCTGCATTCATCCCTAATTTTGCTAGCTTGACTTTGTTATGGCCACTGCTCTGAGCTCTGTATAAAAATGAGGAGAAGCCAACAAGTATCATCAGGAGCTTCAAATGAAGTCCAGCAAAGACTGATGTGAGTTTGCGTCAGGGCTTTTCCTTTGTGCATCTCCCCTATGCACTGGTGCTGTGTTGAAGTTTACCTCAGCGTTGCCTCAATATTCTTTCCATTGTTAAAACAAAAAAAAAATAAGGTCACCTCTGATTGGCACCTTCAGTGCATTGCGGAATAATTAGGGAGATTTTATTCTTTTCTGAAGAAGGAAAAAAAAGCTGTGTATCTCATTTAGAACATCAGAAGGACTTCTTAGAAGCAATTAATTTGCTGACTAGAAGGATTTTGCAAGCAATTTTCTTACAATGTACTAATAGCTTTTTTATCTCTTTTTTTTTTTAAACCCAAAAATTCCTCAGTGGAAAGACTTTTTTCCTGGAAGGTCTCAGATTATCTCATGTAGCTTCGTGTTTGCTTTAGGTGCAAGCCCTCAAGTATCTGCTAAAAAAAAAACAAAAAAACACAGTCATACAGAAGTCTTCCAAATTCATGCATCAGCTTGTGTGTTCCAAAATAATCTAACTTAATATTTGAGCAATGCTGAATTAAATCAATCAGAATGATCCCACAGGTACTATTTGGGGTGTATGTTGGAGGAGGAGTACTCAGTGTAGGTGCTTTGATTAGCTGGTATTGCAATAAAACATATTTCCAGTGTCCCCAGCTTCTCCCTCCTGGACGTGTGCTGGTACTATTGAGCACTGCTAGTGAGCACAACCTGTCTGCTTGTCTGCTCGGTTCTGTATGCTTTTTTAACATGGAGCAGTACAAAAGCTGGCAGCAGGAATTTGAGGAGCTTGGGTTTTTTGATCCTCTTGGCCCTGTTTCACCCCTTCTGCTAGTCCGTCAATTTACTGCCTCCTCAGCCCCATAGCTGAGCTGCAGACGTGCAGCTGCTGAAGGTAATGCAACTGGAAGTTGCCTTTGTGGTTTGGTATCAGTCTTGGTCCTTTGGGTGACAACTCATCCGTTCGGGGACAAATGATGTTGTTTGGTTTTCTGTTTCACAACCCTGCAACCATGGTCACAACCCTGTATTGTTTAAAGTGAAAAGATGCAATACAGTAGATGACCTAGACATACCAAGACTTTTTTTTGAGGACTGATAAACGTTGCCAGACCTTCTTGTTTTCCACAGAGTATGGAAAAGCCTTTTGTTTTCCTTTTAGAGCCTGGCTTTCAGTGCAGCTGTACCATTTGCAACTGTTTGTTTTTACAACTGCTTGTGAGAGTCAGTGGAGTTACAGTTTCTTTGATGGCTGTCTCCTTGCTTGTATTCTGTCACCTCTCTTGGAGCAGACATCCCAGCCCTGCACCTAGAACCTCTTCCCGCAAAGCAATCAGGTGTGCCCAGATTTCGCTGAGGGAGGGCGTAGCATGTGGAATCAGTCAGACAGGACTGCATAACTATAAGGGCCATCAGACTACACAGCACAAATTAGGCTTGCTTCTTGGATGCCACCACTTTGTCATTGTCTGCTTTTAGTCTCAGGCATTCCAAGTGTAAAGTAAATGCTTTCACAGCTGTCTTCTGTCTCTGGCAACCATTGGTGTGATTGCGCTGTATGTAGCTGATCTGCCACATCTGATGGAACTGTTATTAATGTTTTTTTAAAAGTTCTGTCCCTCTTTACATAATGGTGATGTGCGTTTTTACCAGATCATCTCAATCTGTGTCTTAGTGTATTTTGAAAACTTCTAGATGTTTTCATTTTCATCTGGCAAAGATTTTCCATTGGATGGCATTTAAATCCCTTATCCCTTGAGGACTGAAGTCCCTGGCAAGTGGAGAGTGCTAAAAGGGAAGAATTTTCAAGCTCTTGCCCTCCAGAAGCAGCATGTTCACTAGCAGGTCCATGAGGAGCCCTTCCATGAGCACAGCCACAAGCTCTGCCCTGGCAGCAGCTTGCTTTCTCCGTGTCACTGTGAGAGACAAGCCCTTAGTCTGAAGACAGGTGACAGAAGAAAATTGTTACTGTCATCTTTGACAGTCTCATTAGGGAGGCCAGGAGTTCAGTGGGAACAGAGATGCCTCACTCATGCCCAGCAGCAGAGGACCCAGGACAAAGCTGAGCTGCAGGCAAGACCTGCTACAGAGCAGTGTTAACACCTCTTCCTTCTTTGCATAGTAGATAGGGGCTGGATTTAAATGACCTTTGTCTGGCACTTCTCATGAACACCCCTAAAAGAGATGCAGGTGTCTGGGAATCAGCCCAATTTTGGCATGACAGTTATTTCAGTATTCTGCTGCTATACAGTTACTCCTTCATGTGTAGATGGTAGGAAGTGAAAGAGAAGACTCAGTGCCCTTTTTTTTTTACTTCATCATTGTTGTTCCTTGTTATCATAGCCAAAATCTACAGTCTTTTATAGGGACACTGGAGCGAACTGTCTGCTAGAGGTCAAAGGCATCACGTACTCAGAAACATGCAGACTGAGCAAGCTTCAAAATAGCATGATAGTGCTCTTTTTTGTGGTTTCAGAGGCTATTTATGTAGAAATCTTTAAGCCAGTGGTGCTAACACAGTGCAAGGACTATACTTGGATGCTTTTAGGTGCCATACTTTTCTTAGCAGGGTTAAATTTAGAAAAGGAGAGGAGACTGCCAAAGGTAGAGGGCTGTTCCTGTAAGCCAACAGAAACACAAGGATCAGTTCAGTATGCCAAATCAAACTCACATCTCCAATAAATGCAGTGATTTTGGGAAAGCTTAGTCACAGGGAGAGGACACATCACTGTCTAACCCAGAAGCAGTTTTAATGGTTAATCCTCTAAGTGGGTGAGACTGGGATTCCCTCATTTGTAGTGATGAGAATGTAACTGCATTCCCAGGGCCCATCCAGATGTGTACTGGTGAGAGAAAGAGCTAGCTGAAGATGCACTTTTTTTTCTCCAATATAATGCATGATTTGGCAACGTGATTCTTAATGGTATGAGTTGAAATAAAAGCTAAATTTTCTTAGTGCTGCCTTCTGTGTTTGCCTGAAAACTTTAAACCAATATAGATTCTGTAATGGTAAAAAAAAAAAGGAAATCACAGAGAAGCTGCCACTGGAATCTGTCTATCTACCACCAGCAGTGAAACATTTCCAGTCCTGTTCACTGAATTTCCCATTTGAAATATGGGAAATACTGTTGCTACCACAGCAAAATTATATGCTGCAGGACAGCAAACACCCTTCTGATGGGGAGAAAAGTACCTATTATACACTTTTGCAGTGCTTCTCTCTCAGAGATTAGCGTCATAGAATTTGATAAAACAATGAAGTATCCTTTTCCCTGACATCTAAGACCAAAGTTCCAGAATGAGGGCATCTTGTCCAGACAGGGAAAATCAGATGTTCCAGGGGAATCCAGAGGCACCTATGAGAGCCAAGAGGTAGCTGCATCCCTTTAAACCCTGTCTCATCTTCAGTGTGAAAATATAGACCAAAAATTATATTTTCTGCCCAAATACACTTCCAGCCTCATCTAGATAGCTTTAAACAAACACATATAGAATTAAGTACTAAAACCTGGATTTTAACCTTCTGATAACCTTTAAGGATATACTTACCACCATCAAAATAGGAGTAGTTCTTCAGTCAGTGCTTTTCTTGAGAAGTGCAATGTCTTTCTGCTATCCCTTGGTTCTGTCATTGCTGTTTGTAGATGCTTCACTGGTAGTCGGGTAGCCTGACATATGACCTTGACACTGCTTGGGTGGTGAGGTGTGCAGGCAACTTAGTACAGGGTTGTTGTTCATGTACAGTCTGTCCAAGGCTGCTTCTGGCCTAAGACAGCAGTTTCATTGGTTAACATTCAGATGAGAGTAGAAAGTCTTTTAGGGGAAAAGGCTGTCCTAACATGTCTAAGACAGGCAGATTTTTCCAAGATTTATCCTATAGTGACATCTTATCCATGAGAGCTTTTCCCCTATTGTCTGCTTCACCCTAGAGCTCGTGCTCTTCCTTTTCCCAGAAAGGCACAGCTATCATGGTGGATTCTGCTCCTTAAAACCATTTTGTGTAACTGGTCTTGATGCAGTTCCATCAAGGGTTGTCTACTGCAGCTTCACCAGGTAGCTATAATCAGATAAATGTCAGTATGGCTATGTAAAGATAAAAGCACACACAGTTGTCCTGCAGTTGAGACAGAGCTGGTATATAATGCAGTCATTTTCAGTATCTCTACCCTTTGGTAACACTTTCTCCTACTTGCAGTCTGGTATTAGCATGGGAGAAGCAAATTTTATTCCTATTAAGGAAACAGATAGAGACTAATATTTTTCTTCTAATATTAATAATTTCCATTTATGTGAGAATCAAAGCAATCCTTTACATATTAAGTTGCATCCACCCATGGTTCATTTGGAATCTTGTGTTGCAACTGGAGCTTATCCAAACATAATACCAGTAACACTTAATGTCCTTAACAACAAAGAAAATACAATTAAACAATCTTGTGTACCAAAGTTGTTTGAAATCTCTAAACAAACTGTATTGTTTGAGCATAGCATTGTGACCATGCCTGGGAAAGTACCAGAGTGCCGCGGGGGGTATATGGATTTCTGTTGGAAAAGTGGCCGAAGTCCCAAGTCATGACCATGAGCAATGAGTGCCCCTAAAGACTATCCTGGCTGAGTTTGGACTAGGGGATGAAGACAGGTTGCCAGGTGTGGGCTGAAGGTAGTTTTTTGGACTTGTTGGAGCAGATCCAGAGAAAAAAGATGATCAGAAGGCTGAAGCAGAGGCTGAGAGCATTGGGGTTATTCAGCCTGGAAAAGGCTCTAGGCAGAATTTATAGCACCTGAGGGGGCCCTACAAGAATGCTGGAGAAGGACTTTTTACAAGGGCATGGAGTGATAGGAAAAGTGGGAATGGCTTTAAATGGAAAGAGAGTAGATTTAGATTAGATATTAGGAAGAAAATCTTTACTGTGACAGTGGTGAGACACTGGCACAGGTTGCTCAGAAAATTTGTGGCTGCCTCATCCCTGAAAGTGTTCAAGGCCAGGACCCTGAGCAACCTGATCTCTGCATCCCTGCCCATGGCAGAGGGTTTAGGACTAGATGATGTTTAAGGTCCCTTTCAATCCAAGTCTTTCTGTAATTCTGTGATTCTTGTTTCTAGTTTTCCCCAGGTGTCTCTTGCCAGCTGTTCTTTGTCCTGTGTCACCATGACCCAGGAAGACCAATACTGGACCCTACTATTATTATTATGATGTGTTCTTTTTCCAGCCAAGCTTCCAGCACTGATTTGGGACTATAGAAGCACTTGTGTTCAAAACAGAGCATAAGGGCTTGTCTATAACACTCAAAAGTTGAAAAAGACACCAAAATTTCCTCTGTGTGTCAGGTTTTTCGGCAACAGAGAAACTCCACGGGGGTCACTGTCTTTACATGGAGATAAATACTCAGATTTCTCTGGCAACAGCCAAGCTTTTATTCAGAAATTAGCTTCACATATCTTTATGAATTTAGAAATCAGTTGGAATCCTGACCATTGGCATTTAATGATTTCCTGGTTTTGTGTAAAGTGCTTTTTGTAGATAAAAGGCTTAGTTTCTCTCTTTGCAGGGGGGTGGTGCACCATCCCTCTGCTGCAGTCCACTAGGTCAGTGACAAGTTCCATTTTCCTTGATTTGAGGGATTCAGATGAATGCAGATAAATTTCCATGGGCTCAAACTTTTGCTTTTACTTTTGGAAAGTGTTTTGCACATGATGTCTTGGCAGGGTGTTCTTTAAAACCATTACAAGTGTTTTTGTGAAACCAAGGACTATTCAAACTCCTTTGATTTGCAGGTGTCAGTTGAAAAACAGTCCTGGTCTCCTCCATTTGCATTAGCACTTGAGTTCTCCTTCAGAGATGTCAGCCATGGAATACATGGGGACAGCTGGATCAGCTGGCCAGAGACCAGTAAACTCATTTTGCAGGACTGTGAGCATCAGACAAGGAAAGACATAAAGAGATTGTTAACCTGGGCTAGTGTTTGATGAGCACCCATGAGATAAACAGTCAGTTCTGGCAGCTTGCTACTATCCAGTCTCATTTTCTCTCCAGTTTTTCGTTTTCTTTTCAGTCCTGCCCAGGCTTTTCTGTCTATTTGCTGTTTCAAACTTCAGAAGCTTCAAATACTACGGGGATATGCAAGTCCTTGGAGACCCATGTGGTATTGGAAACATCCACAGGTGGTGCCAAGCTCCAGAGACAGGCCACTTAGCATCCAGCTAGGAAGACACACAGCAGATAGGACCTCCAGAAGGAAAGTCAGAGGCCAAGTGTCAGCATACCCTGCCTCCAGCACATGGCAGCAAGCGCTCAGGGCAATAAGCACAAAGTGCTGCTGCAAGTGAGCTCACCAAAGACACCCCCAGCGGCTATTTACAAGTCCTGCTGAGGAAAACCTGCTCTTCATCACCTCTGGTCTGGACTTACAAACTTGAAGCAGAAAGAGAAGACAAAAGGGATTGGTCTCCTTGAGATTAGGGAAGGCATGATGGCTGCAGATGCAGTCCCACTGACCACAGTGTTTTCTGTCTGACAATCTCTATGCTCAGATATGGTAGTCATACAACAAGTGGTGCCAGTCAAGTTGTTGGCTAATGGTTGTTGTCAGCACCCTGTGAAAGACCACGATGGCCTCAGGTGTTTCTCCGGTTGGCCCTATGTGTAGTATGTGTAGCAGGAGTAGATGCCAAAGTGTGTCTGGTTTAAAAGAAACCTACAGATTTCACCAAAGAATTTGTGAGTATTTAAATGATAAACTGTCAGGAGCAATGTGGTGATGTGAGCATTGGAAAAGAACAGGTAGAGCAGAAGCCAGACCTGTAGCCTGGTCTATGTGCCGGCAGAAGTATCAATTGTGGTCAAGACTGTATGTCCATTTAGGAAGAGTTTTTTATTTTATTTTATTTTTTTTCTGAAAATAATAAAGGTGATGTGGATTGGAGTGATGAACAGATACAAGTGAAATACTAAATATTAAGGTCCAGAATGAGGTGATGCTAGCATACGCTGAGCATCACTCTTTGTGGTCAAGGCTTGCTACTCCTCCCAGTCCAACCAGAGCACAGGCAGAGCCCCAAGGCTGCTTTCATGTTCAGTCATTTACGTGTTTTAAACCAGATAAATGCTTCAAGATGGAAGCAGACAGGTTCCTCAGAGAGGGGGCGATTTGTTGACAAAGATAGCCATGCCTAAAACACCAAATAAATTCTGTGCAGATAGGTGAAGACAGATATTTGAAGCAGACACGTTCTGTGTTCCTGCTGGGAAGAGGAAATATGTTTTTTAGCAAGACATGATTTCTCTGTTCCTACATGATCCAGCCATTATTTTGTGCAAAGTCTGACCAAACTCGACAGCTCAGATTTTCAGAACAGGATTCAGGAAGAGGTTGGAGTGTACATGTGCATATAGCTGTGCAGAAGGTAGGAAATCAGGGATTGAATGCAATACTAGCAGAAACAGTTTCTTTTAAAATCCCTTTACAAACCCTGGGTGCAGGAGACTCAAAAATCTGGCAAACTTTTTCATGTGGAGTTCAGATACTTCGTAAAGCTGAGGTTGGGATTTTATCCATAAGCTGCACATTCAGAGCTGTTCAACTCATGGGAGACTAGAACAGGGATCCCCAAAGATGGGGCACATACAGTGTTATTAAAGACAAGCCGGTGGCTCATATCACCCACTTCTTCCCGTATGCCCCCTAGTTGTGTATTTTCCCTTATGTGCTCATGACCTCCTACTTCAAATCATCTTAGAGAAGTACATGTAAGATGGTGTTTCATGAATAAGAATGTAAATTTTATTTACCTTTTTTGTTTCCTATTTCCTGTTTTACACTGCTGAGATATCCCCTCTTTCTTTCACACACAGTCCCGCCAGAGAAATTTTTGGTTTGAAACCCAAAGGTGCCCATAGTGTTAAAGTCTCCCAGACATATGTCAGAGAAGGCAGCGTTTTGCACTCAGTTAAAAACTGCAGAAGGACTGTGCTATGAATCTCTCACTCATTCAGAATTTATACAGTTTCCTTGAATAAAGACACCTTCAATAAATGAGGCTGTTTTGATATCACCATTTTCAACAAGGCCACTCTTCCTGCTACCCCTGTAGGCTGCTCTCTGCCACCTGGGGTATTTTCCAAGGACTTTCTGTCATCCTCCTCAAGTGTTTTGCCATCTGTGGATGGAGAGGCAAGCCTTTCATATATGAAATTCTGCAGAATTTGCCAAGTTTAGCATATTTTACATTTATTAATCTGGTCCATATTGTGGTAGTCACATTTTACTTATTCACATGAAAATTCCGTGGGTGGAAGAAAACATTACGCCAATGTTAATTATTTCCAGCAGAAACTGTAAAACCCAGCAACATCCGTGTTTTCATCCACCAAGAACTATCAGCTATATTGTACTAATGTTGTGGCAAAATCTGGGAAAATTATGTCAGACCAGAATTAGAAAAACTACTCCTACGTCTGTATGTTTACAGCATGATAGATGAGCTTCATGATCGTTTGCATATGTAATAATTCAGCATTCATTTTAGATTTCATGCTCTAATATTTGTGTCAAGGGAAAACAATACATAGTTGTAAATAATCACTACTGCATCTATTGCATGCAGTACTTCTGTCTATTCATGCTATGCACAGGATAATGCTCAGTGTGATAAGGAGGGTCATTGACACAGCTTGCAGATGGCTAGGATATGAAGGAGTGCAGTTGTGCTGCAGCTGATGAGCTTGCTCCTCAGCTAGCATAGCGAATGGCTTTCCCTGATGAGGGTAGGATTGCACCAGGATGTGGAAAATGCCAGGCATTTCTGTAGCCCTTTTTGGCTATGGTTTTGTTAAATAAAACAAATCATGCCCCCATAGCATTGCTTTCAGCCTAAAGAAAAACCTTTCTCCCTGCTGGTAGCAGTGATAACAGTGATGCTCAGTGTCCTTTCCTCTCTCAGTCACCATTGCGCCAGAGGAAGTGGTGGTGCAGCTGCCTGCACAAGTGCCATTCTCAGGGCAGGAAGGGATTTGGAAGGGATAACGGGTGGACAAGAGCAGATGGGCAAAAGAAGCAGATTATAATGATCCTGCATTTCAGCTAGAATGGATCTTTTCTGTCTTTGATATGATAGTGCCTTGTCCTGTTTCTGTAATCTTAACAAAACTGCAAACACAAGAGAGATTTTTTTTTCTCTCCTCTCCCTCCCTAAAAGAGGCCTTTTCAATATTTTTCACTTCCATGCAGACTGAGGAATTTGCAAGAGGAGTGTGAGCCCATGCCAGGGTTAACACACAAGATAGATAAAACAGGGCACATGAAAGGGACACGATATGGTTAAGCAGGAGAAAAAGGGTGGTTCAGAATAGGTGTGTATTGACAAAGAGCTGCATCCTTCCAGATCCTCCAAGGGACAGCAGTGTGTGACTTGGCAGAAGCAGAAGTGCTTCTTTTATTTTGCTGTTTTGAGTTAGAGGAAAATAAATGTTTGCGGAATAAACACAGACTTAGGTTGTCCGAGGCAAAAGACAAAAAAAAAAAAAAAGAAAGAAAAAATGTGCTACTTAGGAAACACTTCGCCTGCTAACTCAAGAGGTTTCGTGAGTAGCCACCCAGTCTGGTATCCTAGTAATGAGTGACTGTTTCATCAGTGTTTATTCTCGTGTAGCTTATTTCTTTTCTGCTGCTGTTTTTTTGGAGTTGCTTTCTCATTTGTTCTTCTACTTACTCGTTTTTGTGTGATTTATCATGGTTGGTTTCATATGCCTACTGCCTACAACAGTTTTTACTCTCTTGCAATCAAATCTTGCTGTCAGGCCATGTCACTCTTACCCAGGGGTTTCTAAGCATCCAGCTACCATGGAAAGACAATCTGCACTGATGCACCAGATGTGGGTTCGACAGATGTGTTGTAGCCATATCATGGTCACTGAAAAGCCCCCAGTGTTCTTCTGTCACAGCTCTGCTAGACAGATAATGCACTCAGTCCTGAGTGAGAAATATAACGCAGCAGCAGAAAATTATATTATTGTGATAACTGCTTTGTTGTAATTATATTTCCTGCTGTAAAACATGGTTCTCAGCCCAAAGGGACCCTTTTCATCTTGTGTCCTTAAATCTTTTAAGTGCTATTTCTCTGGTTCCCTCAAGCTTTCCTGCCTAATGGCTAGCCATTCACTCTCAGACTGATGGGCATTTCTTCCTCACCCAGCCCTCTGGGGCCAGACCCTCAGGACAGACCTTGGCCATGCACCGTAGGATGCAGCTGCAAGTGAGCAGCTTCTTCAGCTTCATGCAGTGCCAGTGCCTCCTAAGGACTGCTGGAGTTGGAGATGACATCCCGTCTTCAGGCAACAGTATTTTTCAGCCACCCAAGGACATACAATCTGCAAATTTATTCATGCATGTTGAGCTCTCCTAGTGCCATGGTACGACAGTGGCATATCCACAAAGATTCAATTCACTGACTGCAACAGATCAACTTTGTATGTAATTGTAACTTGGGTTCAACCGAGTCTGTAAAAAGTTAAGATGCACATGAAAATTACTAGCACTGTTCTTTGGGCTGCTCTCACTTCTGTTCCTGAGCAGAAAAATACATCAAGATTTTGGTGTACGCTTAAGGCTTTCCGGAGTATGGTAGCAGGAAGCTTTTGGATATCACCGTTTTATTAGATGTGATATTTTTAGATCTTCATTCTTGGTGAAATCAATGCATGACACATTTTTAGGAGGAGAAAAATTTAACCTCAGTTTTAGCTTACTTTGACAAATACTTCAAGTAAGAAGTAAAAACAAAAAAAATTTCAAGCTTTGTTTTCCTTCCATGGTTAACAGATGAACTTTCCTAAATCTGAAGTAATAGGAGCCTAGCATTATTGTGTTCCTTGCATTGTATCTGACTCAAACATACCCTTATCATGACTGACACCTTCCAGTATTTTCTAGGGTATTAACAGTTAAATAACAAGTGAGCAAACCTGAGGCATTTTTTGTGTCACCATTTGCAAGCACTTAATAACTATTGGAGCCATTAGCATGATGGGAAGTTTTGCTAGGAAAATCCCAGGGGCTAAAGTAATAAAAAACTCACTAGACTGAATGGGGCTGGTTTCAATGGCTTTTACTTCCCCGTAACAAGTGAGCAGTCTGTGCAGAAGCTTGAAGGAAGGCTTGCTTGCACAAAGCTGTGGTCCTGGGTATTGTGTGCTCCCCTACCATCCACTGCTGTCTCATGGAGGAAAGTGGTTGGAAAGTCAGCCTGGTCTGAGGCTGGGGGCCAGGGCAGTGGAAAAGCCCACATTACCCAAGCAGGTCTGGAGCTGGACAGCATGGCCTTCTTGACCCGGCTCCAGGCCAGGCATGAGCAGCAGGATGACAACTTGCACAACAGTGACTTCCTTCCAGAGCTGGCTGGGACGGCAACCCTTTGTTTTTATCATTTTTCAGTGTAGCATGAGCTGCACATTTAGTTGCTTGCTCAACTACAGTCCGCTTTTTCTTGAGTGCAGCCGATCAAGCCTCAGCACATAGGTTATCAGACCTAAGGACTCCAGAGAGGCTCAGAAACTCCACTTGAGACCAGTGTTCAGTGCAGTGGGTTGCATGTGGACTTTTCTCGATAACTTTGGTGCTTTCTCAGGAGCAAATTCCTACCTGCCTCAACCATACAGCTTCTTGTTGCTGTTTTTAATACATCAGAAATTATGTCAACAGAATGTTCTGTTGTTTCTCAACAACAGATTTAAAAAAAAAAAGTTGGAAAATTGGAAGCTTTCAATTGCAACTTTGAACAACGCTAGGAGAGCTTTCCTGTCAGCTCCATTGTTCCCACATTGGACTTTTCTGCTGCAGGCCTGGTGAGGATGCTGTCATTGTCTTTTTTCCTTGAATGTAGATCGCATGACTTGCATTGTTCCCGTCTCCGATGTTATTTTCCCAAGGCAGCCTATAATGAAGAAAATACATGCTCAAGCTAGAACAAAGTCCACTGCTGCCTCACTAGCTAGGAGGCCAAATACAGCATGTACAGTTTCAGCAGTGAGTAGTTGAATTTGAATGATTGGCTTGGTTTCTGCAGAAACCAGCTCAGCAGAGCTTCTCCGTGCAGAGGATGGACTCATTATCAACATGGACAATCCTGCAAATAAGGAGATGCAGTTTTCTAGTCTTATGGGAACAGGTACAAAGAAGGGACAAAAGACTGTAGTCCTTTGCACGGGTTTCAGGTACTCTTTTCTAGGACTGCTGGAATCTAAAAGAGCTGCTGACAAAAGCTATGAAGTGGATTCATGTGTTTAATGACACCTCGGCATGGGAGAGTTTCATCCTCCCCATGCTGTAAAGTTGCTGCCAGACCCTAACAAAGTCACTTGATCAAAGGATTCAGTGCTTTGCACTGGAAGCTGGTAGTTCACCTCCCAGCTTCTTTTCTTTGGCATGCTTTGTTGGTCAGCAAAGTGATAGGCATAGAGTGGCACTATGGCACCAATAGCTGCAAGAAAGCTCAGTTTAGGGATGCTTTTTGGTATGGAAAAGCCAGTGTCTGTCACCTGACACACTCTTCATGTTTGCAAAGCCCTTCAGAAAACATTCTTCTGTTTGATCTATGTACCTTTGTTATCCAAACATAAAGGTGTCTGCATAGCTTACAGTCATCACTGCCTTAACTGGAAATAGCTGGCACCTTCTTGACAGGCATGACGAAAAGTCTGTATGCTGTGGGAACTGACTTGAGTTAGCTGCTAGACCTGCAGAGAACATCACTGAATGAAAAACAGGAGCAGTATGTTAACAAATAAATACCAAAATGACTGGAGAACCAGTTTGAAAACAGTGCCCAGTGGGTAGTGCTGGGAAGCCCTTATTGCTGCTGCCTGCACTGATCCTGCTCACTGGTGGTAAGACTGATTTCCACTTTCCATCTCAGCCAGGAAAATCTCAGGAGGCCCATCTTTGTTCTGGCATGATTGGTGTGTAAGGACTTCCCCAGCAGTGCTTACACATAAAACTCCTCTAACCTTGGAAGGAGTGAGCACCTTCCTTTAATTCAGTGTTCCCAATAAAGTACCAGGCATTAGATTTCACTTCTGCATTGAACTCTGAATTTTATTCTGGGCTTTGTTCTCCTCAGCTTTGCAAAACAGAGAAAGGAGGAGGGGTAAGGCTCTTTGGCTTTGACACTATTGAAGCCTGAGGAGCCTCTGAATTTCGATTGAATAGAGCCCTAAGAAAAGATCTGTTGAAGGACTACGTTTCAGTGCATTAAGGATGTGTGTTTAGGACTTTCCATTACATAATGAGGCTGAAATGGATTAACAAGACCCAGGCTTTCTTTTTCTTGAGAATTGCTGCCTGCACTCTTTTTCTATTAATGATGCTTCAGTCACAGCACTTACAGAAAGGTTTTCTTTGTTGTTATAAGTTTGAGAAGTAAATTGCAGCATTGTTTCTCCTGATCAAGAGATTGATTAGTCAGAGGTCTCTAGCTGAAGGGAAAAAATGTTCCTCATTATCAAATTTAAATGCAAATGTATTTGCCAGGAAGAGTTTCAGATGGTGAGGAGGGCGGGGATGGGGCATGGGGGTTTGCCTTGCTCTTTTGATGTGTTCCCATAACCATTTACAGATCTTTGAAAGGCATCCTGCTCATCAGGTCAGTGAAGAAAGAGTGTGGGAACGATGCTCTTGAAAGAGAAAATTAACCATTGCCACTTCCAGCTGGGTGCTTCTTGTGATATTTTGATGAGTAATGGTGCATTAGTATATTTGTGGAGTTTGTTGTGTTTTGTCCACTCTTTCTCTTCCTAGGTGCTTTCATAATCTGCTGGACCCCAGGATTAGTCTTGCTGCTCCTTGATGTTTGCTGTCCCCAGTGCAACGTCCTGGCCTATGAAAAATTCTTCCTGCTCCTGGCAGAGTTCAACTCTGCCATGAACCCCATCATCTACTCCTACCGGGACAAGGAAATGAGCGCAACCTTCAAGCAGATCCTCTGCTGCCAGCGCAGTGAGAGCGCCAATGGCCCCACCGAAGGCTCAGATCGGTCGGCATCCTCGCTCAACCACACTATCTTGGCTGGTGTCCACAGCAACGACCACTCTGTGGTGTAAAACCACAGCCAGCCACGTGACCGACAAAGAGCAGCAGGCTACGCCACAGAGCGGGGTGGGTGCATGGGCCCGGGGAAGGTAACCCACTCACAATGTTTTCTTAAACACTAATGGACTACAAGTGCCTCTTTTCCAGGGAGCCTGGCACACCAGTGCAGACCACCCCGTCCACAGGACTGGCCAGGATGCAAGGCCTTTGATTTCTACTTTAGAAAAGTAGAAGGTAGATGCCTTGAGGCGGAGGGCATCGATAGCCCGTGGAAAGCTTCGCTGAGACTTTGTTGGACTTCGCTGCATCTTGGTGCCAGTCTGAGTCAACTCTGATTAATTAAGCTTATAACTGCTTCACTGCATTTACACGTAGCCACTTAGTATTTTTAAAAAGGGAGTAAAGGGGATAAAAGTATGCCTATCATTTAATAGACATGTAATATGTATCACCATCAGCATGCTTGTGATGAACGTTTTCTGTGCAGGGAGTAAAACTGTGCTCTAGTCTTTGTATCCTTAGCCACATTGCCATAACTACAGTAAAAACAAAAGTATTTTTTTCTAACACAGGCAACAGGAAGATGATGGAAACTGACTCTTCTTACCTTCATTACTGGCGTTAGAGAATGCATGTTCTGTGTGTATGCAGATTGTTTTAATTATGAAAAAAAAAGCTCTTTGTAAAGTCTACAGGAAAGTAGAAAAGCATAGACTGTATTCCAATGTTTGTTTAGATTACGAAATAAACAGTACTTTAGTCACAATGTATATAAGGTTCTTCTTTGAAGTGCAGTATGAAATGAGTAACATGTGAGGGGTACCAAGTTTTTTATGGACAAGTTCTTAAGATAGAACACATCCCTAGGGCTCTTAAAGGGCTACAATCAAGTTGGTAAATTAAAAAAAAAATGTATTTATGTCATTGGAATGTTTTTCTTGTTCATGGCAAAAAACTTAAGCATTTTTAATGTGAAAAAAGTGTAAGTTTTTATGGAACTTTTCTTGTAATTGAAAACAAAACACCTTTTGCATTTTTGCACTGAGAAATATTTGTAGGGTATCTTTTAAATTACTATACCCTTCACTTCAAAAGCATTGAGCTATTAAGAACCGAGGTACAATTTTATTTTGTGAAGTCAAGACTTTACTACATATTCATCTATTGAAAATGACTGGACTGTGCTACAGATAATAGGCACACATGCACATTGTTATAAATAGCTAAGCTAACAGGTGGACTTTTTCATACCAGACTGTTTGGAAGAGAAATGCCACTCATGTGAATATCGGTTGCCCAGAATCACTGACATTAAAAAAGACTCCTTAACAGGGCTAAGTGTAAGCAAAGGTGGGATCTTGCTGATAAAAAACTTGGGACCTTTCTCTGTGAAACTGTATGATCATCTAACAATGTAAAATATATCAAGAGTAAATTCCTGGGGCCATTTGTCTCATCGTCATTTGCCTCTATACCAAAAAAAACCCAACACCCAAACAAAAAAATAAACACTCCCAAAAAAACCCCACAAAATAAAATCAGAGATGTATATCCTTCAGTGTACCCTACTGAAATGTAACTTAGAGAACAATGTTCTCCCATTTGGGCAGGGAAGAAATGGAGGGGAGAGAGTCAGCCCAGCAAAATTCAGTGTTTTTAGCATCTCTTGCTTTGAGGACAAGTAAAATTGCTTGGAACAGGCAGTTTCTTGCTGAAGGAGGGAAGAGAAACAAGCGAGTAAAACTTACCTCCACTGAATAAAGTGAGAGTTTTGACACTGCTTTCAGTAAAACTGAAATTCACCTGAACTGTCAAGCTAATTTTGTGTGGACACTGTGCAAGGTGGAGTAGGCAGAGAGGATAAACATAACATTATCTGCCAGTTGACCAAGGTTTTGAATATAAACACTTGCTTTTGGCAAAACAGCTCTTATTTTTCTGACTGTATTTGAGAGCAAGTGAATGTACAGGTTGATTTGGTTTTATTCACATAACCATACTGAGAAAGTGAAGAACAGTCTGTATGAATTTCTTCTTTAAAAAGCATCTGCATGCTAATCCATTCATCATTTTTTCTTAGTGCCTGCTTGATGGTTGAACTAGTGCAGGTAAGCAGAAGAAAGAAGAGGGTAAGACTGCCTCCAAAGACAGGGGACATCTGACTGAAAAACAATTTCTTTTTCTGAAGAGCGCTTGAACTTCCTTGCTTCCCTGGATCCAGTGAGAGCAATTTTCCCTGTCTCTAACATCCCCACAAAAAAATAGATCATAGACACTTTATTTTAGGGTGGAGGTTTTTTTGGTGGGCGTTGTTGATCTTTCCAAGTGTCCTTTATACTGCTGGGGAGAATGGTGTTCTCATAATAGCAGAAAATCATTCACCCCAGTTTACCTGCTCAAAGTGTAGTGGGTTTTGAGAAGCCATGGGTGAAAAATTTCAAACCAGGGGTGCAGTCGTTCAAGACATGTGGGTGGGTGCAGAGGCCCCTTGTGAGGATGAATGCCCAAGGAGGCTTTTTGGTTGTCATTGTCATGGCAACAGCAGTTGCTGTCCAGGTACATTGATCAGCCCGTCTCCAAGGAGGCACTGGACAATTCAAGAAGCTGGACCCTTTGAACCCTTAGCAGCAGCTAAATTTCAGTTGTCAGGTATATTAATCCAGGAGCACTTCTGGCAGCAGGTGGTCTTCTTCTAAACAGTGAAGTGCAATGCTTTAGATCAAAGGCTACAGGAGGCAAACATTGTACAACTGCACTAGAGGAACTCACTGAGCATTTGGCTGCTGTTTAAAAATTTGGTTAGTGCTTTGTGTTGTTGACATGTTGTCTGTATATCCTTGGGAAATCTGATCTATGAATTGAGTGGTTCTTTGCAAGCTAGTGAACTTAAAGCTGCAGTGAGCAAAGAGAATAAAAACCAGAGCTGCAATAGAAGGATTCATTTGCTGTCTTCTTTAGAATGGTTCTCATGCCATTTGTTTTCATCCCAGAATTTTTCTAAGTTTTACTTCTCTGTTCAGACTTCCCAGCTTCATTGTGCAGTTATAGAACTCACTTCTGCTATGTGAAAACATGGTACAAAGTACTTAGGGGAAACTCTTATTTTTACTTATCTAAAATTCTTCAAAAGGTTTTAGAAGACTTCTTAAAATACCAACGATCCTCCCACAGTCATTAAAATTCTTCTGTTGCTGGCTGCCTCTTGTCTAAGTAAATCCTCTTGAAGTTCAAATGTAATGGTGTTTGTGTCAGCAACTGTAGTGGTGGGGAGTTGTGTTTTAAAAAGAATATGGTTGATGCAATCATTTACAGGTCAAGGAAAACGTGTTTTCCTACTTCATGTTTTTTTAGAGGCAGCACAATCTGAAAACTAATTGAAAAGATGGCCTTTGAATGGAGAATTACTAAGTAGAATTTTAATTCCCTGTTGCTATATAGAGAGAGTCTGGGTGACTCATTGGTCAAAAAAAGCACAGCTTTTATATAAAAATTTGGAAGTATATTCTGTGTATGTTCAACACATTGATTTTCTTGTCAACACCTTTCTTGTTCTGTGTGTTCTGAAATATCCTGGTAGGTTCAGGCTGGCTCCCAAATGAGATACTGAAAGCTCAGCAGATAGGAGAGAGGGCAGACCAAATAAAGGCTTTTTCAGTGATTCCTGAATCTAAGCACACCTGTCTGTCCATAGTGCAGCAGTACCAGGGGTTTTTTGAATAGTTGCCGCAAGATCCAATATTGCTTCCTTAACTCTGTCCTTCCTAAATAGTCGCAGCTGTGGCACTGTTTAAACAAGCTGGCAACAAAGGCTCATAGTAGGTTACTTGGTGAAAAGGAACTATGCTATCTTCATGATGCAAATTAAGTCTGGGTAACTTGGATGTCAAACAGGAAAGGACATGTTTTTATGTCCAATGGGTTGGTTATGCTTCCCCTTCTGAGTAACTTTTCCATATCAGCATCAATTTCACCCAGTATGGGATTTCACTGAAATTAAACTTTCCAGGCCGTTCTATGTAGTATGGTTTTTGGTTTGTACCTCTGTGATGGTCAGGGGTTTAGCCATGGCCAGTCTGGATCCTAGGAGCAATTTTTGGGGGGAAACTCAAGTGGGCTCTGCTTCTAAAGCAGGTTTTGTAGCTTTTCCTGAACATCCGTGTTTCCCCAGAAGTATGCTACCAGATACCATACTTAACTACTGTAAAGCCAGTTGGGGTTTCTGTCTATGACACTGCCGCAGCCAGATCTGTCTCTTCTCACTGCAGTAGGTGTCCACAGACTAAAACCACACAGCTTTTTCTGTGAAATAAATAAAAGCCCACACAGTAGATTGTTTTTCCCAGGTGGGATTAAAAGGACACCCTCAGATGGAGAGGCTTTGAATACAAACACCTGTGGTCTGTCTTTCAATTGGTTTGAATCAAGGTGATGCAAAGCAGAGCAGGCAAAGGCATTTCTCTAGGGTGTCACCGCCATCCCATGCAGAGGTGTGACCCCATCCCTGTTGTATCTGTCATTCTTTTGGGTCCCTTCTGACCACAAGACTGGATGGAGCTGGCAGAGGTCAGCCTTAGTGAACTGACTTTTTTTCCTCTTGGTGCAGAAGTAACATAAGCTAAATACAGGCTTTTCCTTTTTCTGGTCTTCTTTAAGGCTTTCTTGTTGTTTCAAGTGTACTGTCATGTCCTTTCCAACCAGTTCTTGCTGTTAGCCATTGGTCTGTGCTACACACTAATGTCTCTATGGAAGGGATTTGCAACTGCAATCTCATTTGTTCAGACAAATTGCTTGGGTTCTGCCATTTGATTGGAAAGACCACTTCCAAAAGACATTTAGCTTAAAGAGTATTTACTCCCACACTTGTCCAGTGCCTCAAGAAAAAGTGCCCATGACTTTCCTCCCATTTTCCTGTCTTAGAGGATTTTCCAAGAAGCTGTTTACCCAGCTTCTGTTTCTTAAGTTTATCAAGGAGAAAAAAGGGGACTGATACTAAAAAACAAACCAAACCACAATAAAACAGAAGTGTCAACAAACAAAAACCCTACAAAACAAAAAATTTAAAAAACTACAACAAAAAACCACAGAATACATCAATATTAAACTATGCTGCTGTCTCCTGCGGTACATAGAAATCCAACCCCCTGATAGCTGCCAACATTTTAACAAAAGCCTCCATGAAATGTTCCCGTTTGCCTGTGATAAACTTCTGATAACTTCTGATAAACCAGAAGTGTATGTGGGAGACTCAGGAATCTGTTCACTTGTTTTCCTGCTTAAATAAAGATGTGTTTGTAACTCAAAAGTATAGGGAGAGCCAATAAGGTTTGGCAAAAAATTTTATTATTAAATGCACTTACTGTAAATGTTTAGAGGTTATATCTAGTACAATAAAGTATCTGGCATGTGTAATATGGAGTGTGAAAGAAATACCCTTTGTCGAGAGAGCTGGTATTTTGGATGTGGAGGGGAGTTATTCAAAAAACGTGACTGAGACACAGGCTGGTCTCTTTCAGGAGACAGCAGAGGGCTGAAACACAGGGACAAGGAAGGGACAGGTTATTTCCAGTAAATCACTTAATCATCCATTCTGTTCCTGATTCTTACCTCCCCACCTTCCTTTCAAGGCCATATTTACACCAGTTAACCTCAGGTCTCCTCTTGTTGCTATATAGAAAATTTTTCCTGCACAGAGAAAACGAATCTGCTGCTTCTTTTCCCTCCTCCTCTTCTTTCTTTTCTCCTTTAGCTTTCTTCCTTTTCCTTTCACCTTTTACCTTACTTTCCTTTTCTGTTATGCATGGACATGTTTGTCCTACAATGTGTCCCCAGTTTTAACCATAGGAGGTCATTAATTGTCTAAACCAAAGCTGATTGGCTTATATATAGAAGTGAATGTGTCCACACACAGATCTGCAAAGCCATAGGAAGGAAGGAGGTAGAAATGAAATAAAAAGCATTATTTCAGTGCTGCTAAAGTATAGCTCATTTAAGACTATTTACATGCTAACTCCTATTTCACATTTTGAAGACAAGAGGAGTTACATAAAGGGTTCATTAACCCCCTGCCTTTTGTTAGAGAAGCCAATCACTTACGCACCAATAGAAACCAAGTGTCTGCTTCAGCAAAATGAAAGAAACTAAAATTGGTGTTCCTAATGACTTGGGGCATTATTAAGTACAAAAATGAAAAAAAAAGAGGAGAGTTCAATTTTTTTCATCTCCCAGATCCTGGTGATTCATGACTAATGCCCTGGTGCTGGGCTTTCAATGGCATGTCATGTGCAATGTAAAGCAGCCCCATAGAGCTTGAGTGCTGGACATAATGATCAGAAAGCCAAAATACACAATTGCTAAATAAATCATGCCTCATGAAAATGCACTGCAGTGCCTCTGGGATTTTCTGTTTAAGCCCTGGATCACCATTTGCTGGGAAAGTCAGACTGTTTATATGGCAAATCTGTTAACATTAAATACACAACACGTGCAGTGACACAACCGCAGCCTCAGCATGCAATAGGCAGCACACAGAGCAGGAGCTCTGAGAGCAGAGAGCCAGCACGTTTGAGATCACAATGCTCAGAGCCAGCAGTGCACTTCCCTGCATTGCATGGGCCAACACTCCCGTTCTGCTTTGTGCCTTTTTGTGCTCCTTCAGGCCAGGTGTGTCGGGATGGACAGGCCTGCTGCACATGAGCTGGTCCCAGCAGAAGCAGATGCAAGTCTAAAGCCTTTCTCCTCTTAACTGCTTAGGCTTTACACAGTTGTGGATCTGCTTCTCCCTTCTCTAGTCCTTGCATGCTCAACCTCATGCTGAAAATTCTTGTCACCCCTCAAAGAGTCTGTCCAGTTCCTCATGTTTTTTGCCTTTCTCTATGCCTCCGCCAGGAATCCTAAACCATCTTTGTGTCAAACTGCAAGGTAAATGCCAGGTGCTTCACACCTCAGATACAGCTCCTCTGGGGGACGAGGTAGGAATGGAGTTAAATTCCGTTGACAGCTGGCCACAAATGGTGTTCGAAGGGCACGGTGTTGGAGCCAGTTCAGTTTAATATCTGGCTGTCACTATCCTTGGAGATATTTAAAAGATGTGTAGATGTGGCATTTAGGGACACAGATTACTAGTGGACTTAGTGCTAGGTTAATGGTTATACTCTATGATCTTAAAGATCTTTTATAACCCAAATAATTTGACGATTGCAAGGGAAATAAATAAATAAATGCAATATATAGAGAACAAGGAAGTGAATAATTGTGAGAGGAAGGGACCACAGAGAAGAGACTCCCCTACCTTCTGTGCAGAATTTGGTTTACAATCTTTTCAAAGGCTTTCTGGCAAGTTCAGGAAAGAATTTTGGGTTGTGGGTTTTTTTCAAGAGGAAAGAATAATGCCTCTTCCTCGGCATTACTTTTGGTTTTTTTTGGTCTGATTGTTGATTTAGGTGTATTTAATTTATTAAGAGATCAAAAGATCAGTTGAAACAAGGAAAAGACTTCCCATTTACCACCCACACTCAGCACAAAATAAAACTGCTTTTATATAAATGGTGTTTTACCACTCAAAGACTGAAGAATGCTTCAAGGAATGACACAGGTTGGGGGTTTTTTACTTCTCTGTTTTTCCGAGGTTCATGATGTCTGGATATTTTACAGCTTATTCTGCCACAGATTTTGAGTCTGCACATTCTTTTTGTCCTCAAGTGTCTCTTCGCAATCATGCTTTTTCAAAATATGTAAACACTCCTTAGTTCTAGGGAGTTACTCAAAAATGTGCCTGTTTTGAGCTAGTCCAGCTGCTGCAGCCTTCCAGACCTCTCTCCTGTTTGCTTACAATGAGGTCTGATTTTGAGCCACAGCTAGATGCTAGCAAGTGACAATTATTTTGTTTAGAAATTCTCATCTCAGGGGAAATGTCAATAATGTATATCTGTCCCTACAGCTAATTCAATATGCTGCATGAAAGCTGGCTGCCTCTATAGTGTTTCTTCAACAGACACATCAGAAAAACAGATTTTCCTGAGCTGGGCTGGGTTAAGGATTTGAAAAAGTGACTGACCTTTGTTTTGTTTTTGAAACATCATTTCTACATCTTTACATGAACATGCTTAGGGGTGAGCTGTTGTTCAGTCTTTAGATCATCTGTCCTTTCTCATCTGTGGCCCTGATACCCTCAGAACTGTCAGTGGCAACAGGGCTGGGATGAGAAGTGCTCAACATGGGACAGATGCAGGGGCAGGAGGAGCAGAGGTCTGTCAAAAGGCTCAGTTATGGTCCAGCTCTGGCCAGCACAGATTTGTACCAACCTACTGCTATCAGCAATGCCCTTTGGACTCCTGAGCCCCAAGTGCGACAGTGCCAACCACTCATTTTGGAGGTGGCCAACACACTGGGAAGGAGAAGGAAGTTCCCAGTCCACGCTTGAGGAAGTGAAGGGTGAAATTGTGCTCCTGTGGACAGCTGCAGACATCTGATTCTTGGTATTACTTTTACTTGTTGCTCTTTTTTTCTTCCCACATCACTTATTTTACCTCAAATGTCCAGGTGGGGACAGCCCCCCAGGGATAAAAAGTACCTGGCACACAGGAGCCCAGCAGCAAACTGAGATTTTTTGTGTTGTTGGTCAAAGCGTCTTATGCTTATGAGCAGGGATGGTGATGGTGCCAGTCTGGGAAACAACAACGTGGCATGCCCATGCCTTGTTTCCTTCCTTGTTCAGGAGAGAGAGAGAGACATCTTTCATGTTTTGGAGGAGGAAAAGTCATTCTGAGACCACAGGTGCAGTGTGGGAGGGCTGCTTCGGGTGGGCTGACAGCTCTTCAGGAATGGAGGGCAGCCCTGTGGCAGGGGAGGGCTGGGGCATCTGGTCATGACCACGTCAAGCTGGCACAGACCCATGGCAGTGGGGGAGCTTGCTGGAAATGGCAGGTGCTGCTGGTTCAGAAGCACAAGTCTTTCTTGTGGATTCATTTCTCAAAAACATAGCTAGGGATTGGGAGATGGGGGGTAGGGAAAAAAGAAAAAGCCTGCATATTTTCTGTACAGTGGAAAACCTGTTTTTCATTCCAAATGCTTAAAAGCACAAGCCATTCACACCTGGTCTTCCAGAGGGAATGCACAGGAAAGTAAAGCAGGAACTGGGGCCCTTGACTGTTAGACCTCCTTTCTTGTCAGCTGGACATATGCATAGTCTGTGTTACAATGTCTGGTTTTTCATCTGAGAACATCAGACATGTTTAATGACTTATTCTAAGTGCACACAGAAAGCACAATTGCTACGCAGGCAATGATTTTGCTTAGGCAAACTCCATGAAAACTTGCAGGATTAGAAGACTTTCACTTTAAAGGGGGTATTTTTGGTTTCTATTTTATATTTCTGTGCATAATACCGACAAATACTGGGCAGCATTACTTTATTTTTTTCTAAGTAGAACATACCCTGAACCTAAGTAAGTGTTCAAAAATCCCGAAAAAGCACAAAAAGCAACTAGAAAGGGAGAAATTACAATTTATTTTTTTTATCACCATCCATAGACGACAGCTTCCTTTTTTGGAACCAACCGTGTTAACCTAGCTGCTACAGGATTACTGTCCTTGAAAACTGCCAGCTTCTGAACCTGACCTGCACCCTGTGAGCTCACGGAAGGGAACATCAGGGAGGTTTTGTTCACCCTCACGATTCTCTGCCTTGCCATGGCTATGGCAGTGTAGAGGGCAGCAAGGACCAAAGGGACTACAGAAGGGAAGAGGAACTCTTGTCTTTTCTTGTCTTTCTGGAATGTGAAGTCAACCCAGGTGGGCAGCTGTGCCAGGGAGCTTTACCAGGAGGAGCAGCCACAGGTGAGCCACAGGGCCATGTTGCAAGAGGAACAGGACAAAAAAATGTTTGCAAGTAGTTCTGTGAAATAGAACCAGGCTGGACTACACTCTTTCCTGCCTCTAGCACTTTACAAAGAGGTGAAATCTCTGTGGGGATACAGCAGAACAGCACTAAATTGCGGTTGAAGGAATTATATGGCTATAATGGACCCATAAAGAGGTTTATAAGGACTGCAGACCTGGTCCAGAGAGCAAGGATATAAATTTTTTCTGGAATGAGGCTTCTTGTCAGGAGGCATCATGGTGCTCCACAATGAACTCAGGATGCGCTCCCCTGCACTGTCCTTAAATTATGCTCCGTGATTATAACTCAGCTAAAAAGGATGTGTCAAATAACATACATGGCTCTGACAGTATTGAGAGGGTCTTCCCAAGAGTGTGGAAAAAATGGCACCCTGATGGCCCCGTTGCCTCTCCAGTAGCTCCCGAACAGTGAACATATCTGGATTGCATTGCCTGACCAGAAGGTTGACTGGCAGCAGAATCCATTCCACAGCAGATGCTGTGCATCAGGATGTGTGTATCCTGCGCATAGAAGCAGAGCGTGGGATTTTCTTTCTCTCTAGCATTTGAATAGCATTTTGAAAGTTTCTTGCAGCACAGCTATAGCCAAGCTAGATGTTTTATTAGTGAGCAGACACCAGGCAGTGGTTTTAAAAAAAAAATCTAAGCCATCTGTGCAAAATTCAAGTTCTTGCTTTTTCTACTCATGTTCCAGTGAGAACAGTGGTATAAAAGGAAGTCTTTGTAACATAGTTGAGTTTTTTTTCTCTTGATGTTAGTGCTCTGTTCCTTTACTTGCAAGGCTAGCATTTCCCCAAAACACTTGCATAGCTGAAGAAGCATGAAGTTTTGTTGGAATAATTTGGCTGAAAGTCAATAAGACTTTTTTTCACAAGTGCCTTAAGTCACTGACAAATGTGTCTGCTTTCATTTTGCTAAGTCTGATGTAAGAGACGCAACTCAGCTTGTGTCAAGATATCTGTGCTAGTCTACCATTGCTTGTGCTAGTCCAGGTAAACCTGGTTCAGGAACTAAAAGAAACTGCACTAGTAAAAGGCACCTTTGTTGCAGTATCTTGTATTACTGTCTAAAGGTGCAACCATTGAAGGAAAAATATCACATCCAGTCCAGCATGCACCAGTGAAATTTTTCTGATGTAGGCCGTGGACTCCTAAGTAGCTCAGACACTTTTGAAAATATTGCTCTTCATCCAAATAAAGTAAAAGAGCAGCCAATATTTGGAGTAAGTGGCTTTGCTAGTAATGTTCCTTAATGCAACCTCCCACACGCTTCACCTTCAGTGAGTAACTCCATAACTGAAAAGTCTGGAGACAGTCCAAACAAAACAGTGTGTTTTCCATTAAAAGTAGAAAAAAATTACACAGCATATAAATTTACTATGAAGCCATGTTGTTTCATATGAACTAACAGTGACATGCGTGTGATTTTAATAAAGGAAACCATGATTTCATTAGTTAACACTGTGTGTAAGTCAAGCATACAATGAAAAACAAAGCAGATACAGTCATTCATCAAAGAATTGTTCATCAATAAATCTGCATGAACCTTTGCAATCACACTGCCAGTCTGGGTGGTCTTCTGCCTCCTCCTTCTTCCCTAACCGTGCCCAGGCCATTCACAGTTGGATTTGCCCCCAGAGTCAGCAGTGGAGCACTGTGCTGAGAAGGGCTGTGGTTGTGGTCCTGGTGCATGCCCCTCTCCTGGGGGCACAAGGCCATCACATCATACAATGCAGTCACCGTACCATCCTGTGCCTTCCTTTCTGGTCCTGTCTCTAACCCAGAGGCGCTGGATGCAGTCAACAAACGCAAGGAATAATGATATAAAGAAAAAGAAAAAAAAAAGAGGAAATATGGTCAGCCTAATAAAATATTGTGCAAAGACTCCAGAGAGAGAAATTATGTCTGGCTCTACCACAGGTTGTATACAACTCGGCAATTAGCCTTCGGTATCTAAGGTTTCCATTACAGTAAAGGGTTTGTGCCCTCTGCTTCCTTTCCACCATGATACGGGAAATACCTCTTTGTAATGTGTTTTTGCAGAACCCAGAGCAATAAATGAACATGTTCATGGGAAAGTATTTACACCAGCAAATGAGACCATTTCTGGATCAGGACTTAAGACTCCCTCAGTTAAACAACTCAGTCACCCGGCTGAGTGGGTGTCAACTCAGGCGTGAACTGGTTAGTAATCTATTTACCTCATTCTTCTAGAAGAGTTTAAACAGGAAAGAGGGAATTACATAGGAATGCAGTTGGAGAACAAAATCTAGTAATGAAGGAAGAAAGCAAAATATATGTTCAATGATTATAAACTAAGAGGAGAATTTGAGAAAAAAAGGTAAAAGTAAAGGATTAGATGTAAAGGTGAAAAACTCTGTAGGACTGGAGATGAGGAAGCGATCACAGGACCTGCTGAAAAGTAGGATGCTGAAGTAGTGTCCATCAGGAAACAGCTATGTTTCCTGAAAACCTGGAAGGCTTAAGTTAGTCAGCAGGTTTATCACTTAAACAAATCCAGACCCCTACAGCTGCTGAGGAGGGTTATGGAAAATCAGTGGGACCATGTGGTCATGTGGAGTGCTGTTAAAGGGAAGCCTGTGGTGCTCTGGAGGAGAGAGGAGGGAATGGGCTTTGCCAGAAAAACAGGGAGTAGAGCCATTCAGCTTCAAATATAACTAAAACACAGATCAGCATTTGTTGGAGCAGACTTAGTTAACAAGCAATCCTTTATGGAGGATCTTGGCTGGAACCTACAGCATCAAACTCACTAGTGGGTGAGATGGCTGTTGGATGACAGCATGAATCTGCAACACTGTGGAAAAATAGGACCTGAATTTTCCCTGGTTTTCTCTCCTGGGTTTATGGTCCTTTCAGGCACAGTAATTCTCCAGGGCCAACTAAGAATTTTCATTCACAAATATGAGGGTGAAATGTCTAACCCAAGGAAGAGAAGAGCTCTGGTGAGCATGTTGAACTGACCCTCTGTGGGCCAGCTGCAAGCTCACTGGGGCTGATTTCCATCACATTGTGTGCAGGATAGAGCCCAAGCCATCTAGCTGCCAGCCCCTCTGTTTCCTGTTGTGTTGAGTTCAGCTGGACTTACTTCTTTCCTCCCCTTTGTGACAGATAGAAATGTGTTCCTTGCTTTCCTCACCATAGCCAAGGCCATGGCCACAGCTATGTTTTGCTGAAACATTCAACCTGACACTCTCCTGCCAAATTTTATTGTAACAGTCAAGTTCAGAAAGAAGGTAGTATAGTTGCTCAAAATCGGCCTCACGGCAGTGCTCATGTCTCTCTGTAGAGACAGACAGAATGGATTTTCCCTTGAAAGTGCACACAACTGAAATGGGAACGGGGCATCCAAGAGACACAAGGTTAGTACTATTGGAAGGAGTTGCCTTCCAGCAAAACTGAAGTTATGGAGTTCTAATGGTCTCAGGACACATGAAAGCCTTCTCATTTGTTTTGCAGGATCACTGAGTTCAGGGGCCTGCTGCCTTTTCCCAGGCCAGTAAAGGTGATGGAAAGGAAGTCCTGCTGACTTCAGAGACTTTTGGGTGGGAGCATCCCTGCCATAGAGGGAAGCATGAGTCTCACCAATGGTCCCAGGGGCTGAAGCCAGCACAGAGTTTACCAGAGTGCCCAACACCATGCCTCCAGATGGGACATTCAGGATGTTCAGGATGTCGCTACCCACTCAGTCCTTGGACATCTCCTTGGAGGCAGAAAACAAGGTGCCACACCAGGTGTTTAACTGGAATGCACAATGCCAGCCATTTTTGTCCACTTTATAAGAGCAGTTGTCCATTAGAGCGAACAAATGCTTTTCAGAGGGGCCAGTGGCCATTCTTAGGAAGGAAGCAGTATTTCTCTTTCGTGAAGTCTCCATCAGGTTTGCTGCAATGTTCGGTGCACTGGTGGGAACTACTTCTATAATAGGATCATTTACTTGTTTGTGCGGTTTTGCAGATGGCATACTCTGGAAAAATCAATTGTCACAGGTTTAAATTCTTACTAAAATAGATCCTCTAAACTGTTTACAGAACCGTACTAGATGAAATACAGAAAGTGGTGTTGGTATCTTCCATACAATTACGATCTTGTCTCATTTCTCTGTAAATGCCAGACAATCCTACTGCAATCAGAAAATCAACTCCAGATGTGTGTCTGTAAGACCAAGATCAAAGCCTGGACACTGCTTCTACTCTTTTTCAACTGGGAGTTAAACCTGTCTTTGATGTAATCTCTGAAAACTCATAAAAATAAAAATGAAGACTGAAGTTCATACTAATATTCAGCAAAGTTTTCCTGTGCCAAGGACTGGTATTATGTCTCTGAGCTAGTGATCAGGGCATGGAAGGCTACAAGCATGGCTGTGGGTCACTGATAGTAGTTGGGTGAGCGTTGGCCTGGAACCTGAATTTCCTACTGTCCTAATCATTAGCCTCATAATACATCTGCTTTTTTTTTTTTTAACATAAAGACGAAGTCTGTAGTTTGAAATCATACTGATGCAGTGGCGGAGATTTCCAAGGAAAAGCTTTCCACATTATTTTAGATAGAATTAGTGTTAATGACGGGGAAAAATTTAACTTGTTCCCAACCAGTCAGAATCCTAAACCAACACTGCAAATGTGTTTCAGAGAAACATTCCCACCCTACTTCAGAATCTGCTACAAAACTGCCACTGCAAATTGTGGGCCATTCATAGCATACATGTTTATGAGACTTTCAGAGTCAGGAGTAAGTAAGTAAGTAAGTAAGTAAATGTTCTGGTTGTCAAAAAATTAGAGCTCTGAAATCAGGTAGTGATCTACATTCAGTGGGGGTAATGCCTGTTCCCTGGTACATTATCCTGTCTGAGAAAGCAAGCGTGCATGTTTGGAGACCCAGTAGTATGGTAGCACCCTTGGCAAGAGACAGAGATATTGTCAATATTATCAAAGGTAGGTTTCAGAGTGAGTGGATCAACCTGCTTTTCCTGCAATTGTTTTTAAATAGTGTCAGACATTTAAAAATCCATGTTCCTGGAAGCTAACTACTGAAATGCATTTACTTTTCAATTTTTAAAAGGTGTTTCACTATCCATTATTCTTCTAGAAATTGAAAGAATAGCTGAGGACAACACTAATTTACCATTTAGTTTGATATTCACCCTTTTTACATGCTACATCGTCAGGTATCCAGCTACAATAAATTTTATACTGGTATACACTGGTTTTCTTTAGAGTATTTATTTTTCAGTAAATAAGTTGGTGTTCAAAAGCAAGGGGAAAAGAAGGACTACCAGAAATACAAGTGCAGTGTTTGACATGTAAGTTTGTTCTTCACCTCCAGTTTGACTATGTGGTGAGTTGTTCTCAGGAGGAGTTTCCAAAGTTTGTACATCTGCTGAAGGGCAACTCACTCCCTTGTGCAAAAATCCTCACTGGGTCGTGATGTTTGTTATAAACAGAGGTCATGGGATGGTGCAGAGAGAGGAAAGCTTAGGGAATGTACAGGAGACTGGCTGAAAGATGCTTTTGGCATGTGCTCTTTTGGCCAAAGGGATGATCTTAATCAGATGAAGAATGCTCACAGCTCAGGGCATGAAGATGAGCTGTCTTCAGAAAATACCTAGAATTTCTGACCTCCAAGAATTATTTCGGGGAGTTAGAAGGAAGGTCCCAGTATATCACCAGCCCTTAAAAATCCCAGAAAGTGCCTCTCCCATCTCCAACTGCAGCAGGAGGGCTGAGGAGATGGACCTACTCTGTGATGACTTGCCTGCAGCAAACTCTGAAGCAGAAAAACAGCAAACTCTGACAGACTAAACAGAAATAACACAGTTGAACGAGGGTGGGCTGCTGGAGGTCTTTTCAGAAATGATCCATCATACATTAGCGCAGACACATCAGGAGAGCTGACTGCATTTCCTATTATTTTGTGCATAAGCACTAGTAGTTGATGTGGTAAGAGTAGAAATGAACTGAATGATGACTGTGGGCAAGGTGTGTCATTACAACATTCAGACTATGGAGAGGTGTTAACGGCAGGAAGGGGAAATTCTTGGGAAAAAGAAGTGCAGGAGCCTGTAAGGAAGAAATGGAAACTGAAAGTAGAGCCCACATAGATGGAGGATTTTTCTCTCTAATACGGGCAATGGTGTCTCTACAAAGTGTTTTGAGAACTATTGCTTTGGATATTCCAATCCAGTGCACACACTGTTTGCACCCAGGCAAATATCTCTCTCATACAGTTGTTTAAAACAACTTCCCGTGATTTCACAGGTGTCTTTCTCCACAGGATTTGGCACTACCTTGTCTCTGAAATAGGTGCTAAAATTCCACTACAAGAGAGGAAAACAGCAAAACCAGCAAAAAGAATTTTTGTGTGTTTGTTTACAGTATCATTTATCACTACTTTAGGATGGAAATAGCTTTTAAGTCCTATGCTGACAAAACCCAAACACTAGTGGTCAGGAAATGCTTGTGAACCCAACTGAAATCTGAGCTTCCAGCAGACCTAAGAGGGGGAAAGGCAGGCAGGCATCTGTCCTGAGGCACCTGAGAGATAAAAAGAAACAACAATGCAGCAAGTAGAAAATGCCATCATCTTCTACTGAGAAATCTTTGGACCCCAGAGGACCCTAAAGCACTTAAAAACCATCTGCCTCAGTGCCAACCCCCCAGGATGGTAATGACTGCAGATCTTGGAGAAACAGACCAAGCCTTGTGTGTAGGAGGATCCACAGCTGTTGTCTCTCTGGTGAAATAGGAATATGGAAATCCACTGACATTGCATACCTTAGCTCTGTGTCCGGAAGAGGCAGATTAATCATCTAGTCTATCTTCTAAACTATCTTAAAGTGAATCAAAACATGTGCTCCTGAGGAAACTGCACAAAGCATTATAGGCATGTGAGCTGTGCTGTAAAAAACTATCCTAGTATTTGGGGCTTCTCACATTAACAAGTCTCTTCCTGCAGCTGGAAAATACATATTTCAGCAATGTGATGGCCAAGGGATTATTGGAAATTCTTGTGGGATGGATTCTTGCAAGAAGGAGTGTTATTAAGCGACCTTTCTCTCATAAAAGTCTAGAGGTGATCTGGAAAAATCTAACTGCGTGGAAAAACTCCAGGGTGCAGAATTGTCTTCCTTAAAAACAGAGGAGAATTCCTCATTTTCCGCCAGCTAGAGATGCTGATTGCTTCAGCTCTGTTGCCACAAAACAGGGCTCTTTCCTCTCCACCACTCCTTCCCCTCATCCTTCTTTGACCATGCTCCCCGTTTTCCAAATGCTTCCTGACTCTGCTCTGCCTTCAGTTCTACTCCCTGTTACATTACTTGCTTTGACCAGTGCTCCTTCAGGTTACTTTCCACTAGCAAATTTCTTCTATTTCTGGGTCATGCCATCTGCAAGAGCAGGACCTGAAGATGAAGCAATACTCAATATTTCTGACTTTCAGAACTTTCACTTAAGGGACACATTTCTCCATTTTGAGTTCAACTCTTAGTCTTGTGAAAAAAAAAAAAAATCAGCTGTAGCTCTGGATGTTCCAAGCACAGTTCTTCAGGAACATTCAGTCTCAGCATTTCTTTGTGTCCAAGTGTTGTGAGAAGAGCAGAAGCAGTTTACACCATCTAGGAAGAAACACAGCTGCAGAAGGTTGACTTCCCATGACAGCTCTCAACAAATTAGCTGCTCTTGTCTATCTGAAAACATGCTTATATTGCTATCTTACTCTCTTCTCTCTCTCCCTGGCCTCCTGTTTCCCCCATCTGTTGCATGTTGTCATAGATACGGGGCAAAAATATCCTGTTTCCTGAATGCTTCTGCAGCATCTAGTACCATGAAGTCCTAACTTTACAGAGAGCCCTTGGATACCACTGAGATTTTTGCAGCAAATTTATATCTCTTACGTTAGGGTAAAAGGATATGTTTTGAGGATTTGTTCCAGCAGGAAGAAAAAAAGTTTGGAGTTTTGCACATGTGTAATGATCATAGCAAAATTATGCTATTTTTTATCCTAAATAAGCCCACCTCACAGAAAGAAGTATCTGGGAGCCTCTTGTATGCCTGTCCTTGCATGTTAAAGTGAGACAAAAATCCTGCTGTCAGAGAAATGGCACGCTAAACTCATGAGCTATGTACTCAGTGGTTTGGAGTGTCACATGTGAGGTTGCTAAGCTCTTTAAAATGCTTTTGAACAAATAGACAGTTACTCCTCCAAGGACTCTGATTCAATTATAAAACTGTCTTTTGGACCAGTGAATATATGAATAAGGCAAGATGTTTTCTGCTGTTCTCTGGATTCCACAACTTGAAATAATCTTGCTGGAAAAACTAAGTCACGACTGTGGGGAGCAGGTAATGTGAGTTTGGGAAGATAGATGATAGATGTGTAATTCCTGGCCGTTTTTTCCCCACAGTAGTCTGTTCATTTTGTTGGTGCACATTAGAATTTCTCCCTTTTGTATTGCTTAAGCTTTCCTCTTCTGTAGCTGCATGCTACTAACAAAGATGCTGCAGCCTCAGAAAAAATAGCTGCATAAATGGTAATATAAACATCCCCCATTTATCAGATTCATTTGACTGTCTGTGACAGCCAGTTGTACTGGTTTTAGTGGAACTGAAAGAACAACTAACTGTGACCTGGGCAAGGAATCTCAGCTTGTCCATGTTGTAGGAGTGGAGTCACTCCTGTAGTCAAAGGCAGAAGAGTGGCTGTGTGCACACAGTGACTGTTCAAATAATAGGGAAAGTCTGAGGATTACTTCATAAAATTCATTCAAGACTGTTCCCAGCCCACTTCCTATCAGCAGCCTGGTTAATGAATCAAAATGCTTTGAGCTAGTAACTGTTTTCCATGAAACTGTTCTGGGATGAATTTTTGGCTAGTCACAGAGGCCCTTTGGTCAGAAATAAATTTTCTGAGCAAAGAACTGGTATGGGAATTTTATCACGTTGCAGTGGTACAAACATATGCAAAGATGAAAAATCTTTCCCAAAGTGACTCTAAATAAGGGAAAGAGTAAAATTACCTCATACCAAATCACTCCTTACAGTCACATGCCTTGAAATTAAAACTATAGGAAATCATTAGCAGGTTTGGTAATAACCCCTATTACTTTTAATGAAAAACTGCTGCAGAGCTACAACCACAATTCATATTAATCAGCACAGCCCCATCAAAGTCACTCTTCAGTTTCTGAAACCCAAGGTTCTATCCTGGAGAAGACCACTGGAAAGACAAGTCACCTTATCCTATGTCGTCCTAATAGCATTAGATCCATTCTACAGGTCTCTCTAAATATCTAACAAGACAGGAAGGGCACCATACACTGCAGAACAATTTCACTCGTAACTCACATGGAAGTTATGCTGGAAAAGATTCATTATAGGTTAATGCAAGTTTTCAAATGTTTCATGCTTAATGTGTGTAGGATTTCAAGTAACTGAAATAAATTATGGCCAGAGACAACTGATTGCCCTTTGGGCTCCTTAAAAATTGGTTAGCTGTCACTAAGGTAATCTTTAAGCACCAATTAATAAACTTTTTTCAGTTATTTGTATAAAAACCTCCATGAAAACTGTGACAAATATTTAATTTCTAAGCCTTCTTAATCTGCAAAAGACCTGATTTTGCAACAAATAGTTGCTGTTCCTACTTATCTGGAGCTCATGGTGTGATTCACTGATTTCAAAGGAGCTGTTCTCCAAGTAAAATAAAACTTACACTGATGAAAGAAGGCAGAATCTATCTCACAACCCCTGTTATTTTAAAAAAGGATTCTTTTTTTTCATAAAGAAGGGGAAAATTGGCTGCAGATTCATGGGGAGATAGCAAGTATGAGACGTTTTCAGACAGTTGCAATGCAGAAGTCAGAGCCAGGATGGGTGAGGCACTGTGCCTGCCAGGCACATAGGCAGCAACAGATATACACTCCTCCAGATGACAAAAACACCTGTCTTGGCCTTGGAAAATGCATCTGTACTCTGACTAACTCATTAAACCTACCCTGCCTTGCCCTTACTGATCTGCAGTAAAGTAAAAGCAGCCTGTTCGCTGTTACAGAAGGAAAGAACATAAAAGAAGGCAACAAGGTAGTTTTAATAACTTGGCTCACAAAGATAGGAAAAACCCCATCACACAATTAGAAAGTCAGATTTTCTGCACATCAGTTCGGATTATTAGAAAACACTCTGTGGAAACCTCATGAAGAGGTGTTTTGGAGTAAACTAGTTTCCAAATTTTTCTCCACACAGCTGGGTGCACTACAATTTTTTAAGGACTAACCATCCTGAATTACCACAGCAAAGTACCAAGGATGCAGCTGGATAGGGAGGACCTTCAGAGACTCACTGTGACAAGGGAGGGGTTAACAGCAAATGTTGGTATGAGGGCTGAAAACTGGGGGGAGAAGTGTTCTTGCTTTTTGGGGAGCATGAAAGAGAAGGGCTTTTCCCCCAACTTGTGATCAGCTGTAGGCTGAAGAGAGGAGCTCCTGTTTTGCCATATTGCTTTTTCTTAGTTAAATTGCTCTTGAGAAAGGTGTTGAGTTTTCTTTCCTTCTGTTTACTTCCGCTTTGTTTATAGTCCCTTTCATAAAAGCCCGGGAGCACTGGGTGGGGGCATTGCTGTGGAGTGGTCCCGCAGCTGCACACCATGGCTTTTCTCAAGTTCTGCATACAGCATGGCACTGTTTTGGTTTTTTTCAGCTGCACCCTGCTTTTCATCCCCTCTCTGCTCATGAATCCCTCCACTATGTGTCACTCATGATCCACAGCTGGGCAGTTTGTGCATCCCAACCTTGAAAATTAAGCCTCTGACATGTTGGCTTCACATTGTCCCTGTCCAATTCCTGCAGCCCCAAGTGATCACATGTCACCCTTCAGTCCACGGGCTTTTAATGGACCAGCATCTGGAAATCATGGGATATACGAGACCATTAGCTTCCATGTTGGGTTTTGCTGTATTTTGGTTTGGATTGGTTTGGTTTGATTTTATTTTTGGTTTTTTGGAGAGTTTTTTTTGCCAGTTAGATTTTTCTTAGTATAGGTTTTCAGGGCTTGGAGGACTTAGAATAGTGCCTTCTCTCCTCTCTCCTCTTTCCCAATATGTGCTGCTCCATTCAAATGTATCTGGATCAGCAGGCAAATGTTGCCTGGTGTGACCTGCATCTTGTGAAAGCTGGGACTTTGCCAACGAGCCACTTTCTAAATCTTTTGGGCGGAGATCTAGCTCACACCATGGTTAATGCCTTGTATTAGCACGTTTCCTCTTGCAGTCAGAAACTGAACTATGCCAGCAAAAGGAGGAAACCTAATGAGGAGTAAAAAAAAACCCTTCACACAAAATGCCAAAGAGTATGAAGCAGTGGGCTGCCCAGGATGGATGATCCCACCTTTGCATGTGATCTGCTTGTAATAACATAATGGAGATCCTGAGCCATTTGCCCAGTGGAATAGCACAGTCCTGCTATTTGGCCTTTCGGCATCTTTTGCTTCATTAATTTTCCATATCTCACCTCTCTTTGCTTTTATCTCTGGATTTTTCTTTCCCTCTCTTGTTTCATTCTTGCACTGTGCAGGAGAAAGCCCAGTGCAAAGCTAAAGGAGCAGAACAGTGGGTGTGACTCGTTCCCATAATGACTTGGTGCAATGTAGACACATGGCAATAAAGGTGCTGGCTTTCATGGGTATGTATGTGTATTTCTTTCTATTTTTTTTCTTCTTTTTTTTTTTTGCATTGAAGAACATGTGCTAAGTTCCTGTGTGAAGTTGGCCAGTTCTGAATTTTCTCAGGGTGTTTAACACATTAATTTGATTATTTTGTAACACAGTCTTCAAAAACTGTCCCTGGTTGTCTTATCATTTTAGTCAGACCATCTGGATAATGATATCTGTTTTTTGCCACTGTAAGACAGAGCAGGGATCCACTTGTCAGTTGGATCATTGCATTATTTTGGCCTCAGGCAAGAGGCAGAGAAGGAAAAAAGGAAGATATCATTTTACATGTATACACAGGCTTCCAGCCATTTTCCATTTTCACCAGGAACTTACTCTGCTATTTTTCACCTATCTTGGTGCTCCTTTGCACTTGACAAAAAAAAAGATGCTTTCTTTTTAAATGGCAAAAGGATTGGGCTCAAAGACCTTAAAGTCAGGTCTGGACCAACCCTTTTGCTGAAATAAGGACCCTTCTGGCATTGCACCAATATTTTCAGAATCTCCAAATCTGCACTACATTCAGGATCAAAAAATACTCAAAATATTTTAGAAATTGTTCTTAATTGGTGGAATGAAATAAACTGAAAGAGTAGCTCTCTGTAATACTCCTAGTTTGGATGAAGCCAGAAATTATACACATACCAGAGATCAGGCACAGTCATTTCTGTACATTTCTGGAAAGAACAATGTGGCAGCCTTTCAGGCTTTTCAGCGGTAGCCCTAAGGATTTCTGTCATGCTTTCTGCTTTTCCAATGTGCTTCATTTTAACATGGTCATTCAATATGAACCCAGAAATTCAAGTTACCTTTGAGCATATGACCTTGTTACATCTTTTAAAATCATATATAATATTTAAGTTTGACATGAACTTAATATCATTTCTGATTCACCTAATCATCTGATAAGAAAATAATTGCATACTCCTGTGCTTTTTCTGTTGTATCCCAAAGTAGTTATGTCAGATTTTTTTGAATCTTTGGCAACCTCTTTCTTCAGCATTTTGTAATTTCATATTGATAGGGGTTTTTTGACATAGATTTTTGTGTGTAATGAATTGTTCTGTAACATACCATGAGACATTCAAGAAATGAGTGAGGGAATATATTGAGACACTAAAACCCTGTGGTGTGAAACTCAGCATTAAAAGCATGTGCAACTGCATCTGTAGTTATGTCAGAGTTTTAAGGGGTGACACAACCTCTGAGCAACGACGACCATGCTTGTTACACACAATATTTTTTGAAGACCCGTGACTGAATGCATTGCTTTGGTATCAAAGCTCAGAAGTAATTCTAGACCCAGACTTCCACAAGTTACGGCATTGCATTAAAAGCTATTAATAGTTTAAAGCAATGGCTTTAGGACACTTTTTCCTCCTGCTTGTCCTTATTTCATGTATTCTGGAATTTTTCCAGTATTTCCCTATCAGCTACAGAAAGGTTCAGAGCACATGTCCAGACTCGGACTTAAACATCAGCATTTGCCGAAATTGTATTCTGAAACTGAATGAACTGGACCTCTGTGTTTGAAACTAGATGAGGAGCTTACTTGGTTACTTTCACTTGTTTTGTGCTCTACCCCAAGTAATCCCTGCTCAATCAGGTCCCCTGTAGCCTGCAGAGAGCTAAGTGGTCAGGTCTTGCAAGCTGCCCTGAAAGCCCCAGTATGTGTTTTTAAACTGAGTTCATTGCACTTTTCTGCATCAAGGGCATCTCCGTGGTAGTCTGCAGAGTAAGATACAAGAGACTCCCTGACACAACTCATACCTTTACAGACTTGCTTATGGACAGACTGCCTTTGCCCTCGTATTTCTGAGGTTTGTTGTGGAGTAGCAGACAGTTCTCATAGAGTACTGGCTTGGGGCAGCCTCTGCACCTTGCAGTGAGGGCATTTACTGCTGTTTTCTTAAGGTAATAAGCAGCACATTTTTTAAGTTTGTAGCTAGCAGCATTGCTAGAGCTTTCCTCTCTTCTCTTTGGAGGCATGCCCATCACTTTCAGTAGTGTGTGGTCCAGAACACCGTGAGAGGTGAAGAGGTGTCTGTTACTTTTGCAGAACTTTCTGCCCTCTGGTCTCTGAGAAAACACTTTCTTCAGGACCTTGACACAAAAGCAGCAACACTACAGAAGTGAAGAATTTGAAGGAATCTCTTGTTTAGCATGGAGGCTGCTGACTTACTGTTGCCCCTTGGGATTTCTTTTGGCTCAGCACAAGTTCAATCCTCCAATGTCCTGAACATCTCCTGCCAGGAATCAGACCGCGTTTTCTTTTCAGATGACCACATTGTTTTACACAAGTACTGGAAAATTCAGTCCGACAATATTTTTTAATGACTTATTTCTTAGTCTCCCTTGGCCAGTGGCTAGAGCTGAGGAACAGTGGGCATCCAGGCCTGCAAACATGAACAGCTTCACAGACAAAGCTTACTAATAGCTTCCATCTTCTGTGGCATGAAACACAATATGTGTTCCCCTCTGGGGGATGTACTTCCTCTACTCAAAAGACATTGTCCCCATTGTTTGAGTCATGTCAAGTCAAAAAGGCTGTGACCCTTCTCTTGCATCACAGCCACCACTTGGCCACAGACGGGACCTGCCAAACAAGGACTGCAAGACCTTGTTCTTCTGTCAGTGCTGCCTGCAGGAGCTCCAGTGCTTTACACACTGGCTAAGGAGAACCACTTCTTTTTTGCTCTAAAAAATGTAGAAAGATCATGTCTTTAGGTGAGAGTTTCTCTCCCACCTCTAGCCAGCCAGACCTGAGCTGGAAATTTCCATGCATCCTGACTGAAAAAAGGAGTTGGGAAGAACTTTATCAGGTACATGGGAATGGAAGTGTAGGCTGGGGGCATGTATCTTCCTGAGTTTTTGCCTGCTGACAAAGTGGGACAGAGTGTAAGTTACATACACACAGATGATGACCTGTAATGGAAACATGTTTCAGAAACACAGGACAGGCCTTTGGAGCTCATACTTTTTAAACAAATCCTACAATGCCTCTGTACTCTGTACATTTCATTAGGAGAAAAGCACTGGCTGAAGACCTGTTATTTTGGGGGTTTATTCTTTTTTAGAAAGTCAGTGCGCATTACTGATGCAGAATGAAGGCATAAGGCTTGAGTGACTCCAGGTTGTCCTCTAAGGACTCTTACCTCTATCGAGCCTTTCTTATATTCTCTAATAATAAGTAACCTGGTTACCAATACAGCCTTAAGTAGAATATATATTGCACCTCCTGGCACACAAGTGTCCTGTGAAACTTTTGTGTTCCCCCTATAGTGGTCATTTCATCCTCCAACTGGTCAGCAAGGAAACATTTGCAAAGTCCAGGGACATAATATCACCAACAGGTTTACGGATCTACTGCTTCCCTGAGGGAAAAGGAAAAGATCTCATCAAAGGATACACGAAAGCTTTCTTGGAGTGCTCAGGAACCAAATGGGCAGAGAGTCACATTTCAACTCCCGTTTTCTATTAAAAAGATCCCTTTTTAATAAATTAAAGAGGGATCCCTTAAATGTGGAGAGATTCCCATGGGGAATAGAGTGAATTCCTAGATCTGCAAAATGCTGTGGGGAAAGATTTGCTGGCTTCCTAAGGGCTGGGGGACCACAGCAGTGCCTGCAAAGGTCAACTTCTATCAGTGGGTTAAGGCTCTGTAAAGCTCCGGCAAAACATCTGAGCACATGGTTGAAATTAAACATGCATTTATGTGTTTTTCTGAGTGAGGGGAGAGCAGTAGAATTGAGGCCAGTTATAAGGAAAAGGTGATATTTTGAAGCATAATATAAAGGCCTGATTAAGTCATTTACTTATAAGCCTTTTTCTTCCTTTTAGAAAAGCACTTAGTGAAATTAGGCTCTGTCTCTTGAAGAAAGTGCGTATCTTGCTGACAGATAGTTCTTATTTTTGCAAAATACCTGTTGCATTTACCATGGCTTTTTAGAAATTTTCTCAGACATACAGTTTTATTCTTCACACGTATGGTTTTATATTTCTCTGCTGCTGCAAGAACACTGTAAACCAGTAGACTCTGGAGAGAGACCTGCTGTTCTGTATTTCAGAAGACTGAGTCCCACCAAAAGTGGTGGTATTTTTTTTCTCTGTCTCTCACCATAAAAGAGTAACACACTACTGAGTCCTCTCCTACTCAGGTATTGATTTTTGCAAAATATTTAAGCGTTTTTTATTATAACTGTTTTTCATTATTTTTTCCACTTTTATATTTTTCTCCAGAATTAGTTATCAGATTTGTAGTCTCTAGTACCCCACCATTTGTATTTTATAGGATACGGCAAAAAGACACATGAAAAGAACATGCTGGAGTCTGTTTCATTATTCAGCATTCTCCATTTTCTCTTGGAGACTCCTAACCACACACAGAGCAGTCATTAGGAGCCTCCATAACTTACTGCCAGATCAGAGCAAACAGAGTGTCCACACAGTTTTGGAACAGAAGATTTCAGTGGCAGAAGCAAGGGACTGTCATGCCCACAGGACTCACGTCCAGGATGGATGGTTTGATACCGTGGGGATTCCATGATGTTACTTCAGCTGTGTTACGATTTGGCCCTGCAGATGTTCACCTCTGCAGCATCTGCTAGGATAACAGAGCTGCAAATGCCTTGCCCTTTATGGGTAGCCTCAGGGGTAGACAGCAGGGGCAGCATCAGGTACATTATTGTCATCTTTGGCAAAAATCTCAGATTTTGTGTTGGATGCCTCCATTCCTGTTGCATCAGACACTCTGGAAACACCAGGCACATCTGTCATCTAGTCTCATCTCGCTGGACATCAGAGTGTCCCGTGTGGTCGCTGGTGAAAAAAAAGGTGTGTGTCATTCTTCTTTCACAATAGGCTGGAGAGGAAGTGTAGTGAAGCTTCACAAATACCCAGGAGTGGATATGGAGGGGTAATTTAAGCAGGACTCATGATTTTCAGACTCTACTGGCAGAGTCCCTTTGTTCTCACCATGCTTTAAAAGATCTCCAGCACCCTGAGTTTCTGTACCTTGCAAGAGCTACAAAAAAACTTAACGAAACTGCCTCTTTTCCAACTTTTTAATGTAGTTGACAGCTGGCAGCCCAAACAATCAGCCAAAAGAGTAGGACTTGAGAATCTTTCTACACAGATCCAACGATGTGCAGAAGTACTGACCAAAACATTCCTTGAACATGAACCATGTCTTAAGGCACAGAATTCCTTTGCAGAGTACCTAATTGATAAAATACACCAAGATGCTGCTGCTCTTGGGCCATTGTTGCTTGACCCTGTGCCCAGACTTCACTGGGATCACAGATCCATTAAGCTAAGTGCTGGAATAACACAGAGTAAGAGGCAGCCTCTCTCCAAGAAATCTGGCCTTTAAGACCTAGTCCCAACATTAAGTCTATGTGGATAGAACTTTTATTCTCGTTCTGGCCAGGACAGAGTCAACTTTTGCAGTAGCCAGGAGGGCATGGTTGGCACCCAGAGGTTATTCTATACCACTTTGGATCATTGCCAGGAGTGGGGGGAAGGCAGCCTCTTCCAGGGAGAAGGAGTCCCTGCCAGGTCAATGGCACAAGGAGTGGTTGGGTATAGTCTATTGTCAAGGGGTTTCTGCGTGAATCATTCGCTTCTTTCTTGTACTGTTTGTCATTAGTATTGTTGCTCTTGCTGTTTGTTTTCTTATCTCATTGCTGTCCAGTAAATTGTTTATATCTCAGTCCATGATCTTTACCTTTCATGCCTCCAATTGTCAACTCCAGCCCGCCACAGGGGGAGGGGAGGAGGAGAGGGGGAGCAAGTGAGCATCTGAGCATGGTTTGGAGAGTCTCAGCGGGAGCACTAAATTGTGGAGTACCATTCCTAAACCACAACAGCCTTGTGTGCTCCAGGACTATACTTGGAGCATTATGTAAAGGAAACTGTCCCAAAATAGGTCAGTCAGAACAAGATCTAAGCAAATGCCACATACTGGGCCAAAAGGCACATCAACAATAAAGCAGAAGAGAAACAACTGGAAATGGAGTAATGTACCTCAGCTTTGTGCATTATCCACAGGCCTCAGGCTTCCCTTTATCTGATGGTGCTGTGGACTCCTGATCAAACTAGGAGATCCAATTCTTGAAGATCAGTCCAGCCCATGCTCCCAGACCTTTGGGTTCTGTTTGTGTTTTATGTGGATTGGTTCAGAGAAAATAAGATTATTCCTATCAACCCTACCATTTCCTCATGTGCTGTAGATTCTCACCTGTCCACTGTGGTTTGTCTTTTCCCTTCTAGCCCCTGGATTACTGACATGGAGTACTGTAGTTCAAAACATTGTCCTAAGCCTTGAGATCTTTTATCATGGTCATTAAAAACAAAAAACAACCAACCATCCAAACAAACAAACAAAAAGCCACAACATAAAAAGCCACAAACAGCAACAGCTTCCTAGTTTTCTGCAGTACACTTCTACTAAAGAAATCCTTGACCTCTTAAAAAAATCCATTTAAATTTTGAGGAAGACATTACTTTTTCCAAGAGCCTGTCCTCCAAGTGTGCGAGCCGGCTTCTTCAGATAAGGACAGCATCCAGCCTGCAGCAGCAAATTGCTGTTTCTGCAAAGGGTGGCATAGCATTCAGAGGCTTAATTTAGTACCTGCAGATGTGACCCAGCAGCAGTAGCTCCAAGGGAGATCAGAGCCTTTACCCACAGAAAACGCCCCTCGCTGATAAGTCCCTGGACCTCCCTACCAAGGAAGGGCAAGAGCAGCATTTGTCCCTGCAGCAGATCCTCTGCATGGCTGTGTCTCCTCATTAGGAAGCAGGGCAGCAAGTCAGGACACTGGAGGGAACTTTAGTTCTCTCCTGTTGGCACTGGCCAGCACTGTGTGACTTGGGACTCTGGGTCATGATTAAGTGATGTATTCGTGCTTGATTTCCTAAAACACATGAGGCTATGGGGAGAAGTTACTTAGTCTTTCTAAAAAAGAGGGATGCTTAAATAGGGATTCAAAAACACAGCCTCGAGGGTCACATTTTGAGCAGTACTGGGTTTTGCAACCATCCTCCAATGTATGTTCTTACTTTATTTGTGAAGCAGAGGGAGGAAAACTGCTTTTCTTTTGCTCATAAATGGTTTTGCTGGGCAGACTAGATTAGTCAGGCATGGTGAAGTCCCATCTCCCTTATTCTGATCAGAACAGTCTTGCTAACAGTTCCACATCTCTGTAACTGACAGACTTGTAAATATTTATGAGCTAATTCCGTGCCCTAAAATGCAATTGTTTTTAGAGCCCATAGATGTTGCGTGTGGCCTGAGCCTGCTTGATTTGGCAGACATTGCTTCAAGCTTCAGAGAACACACGAAGTGTGCTGGCAAAGAAAAACGTGATCCAGAAACAAAGAATGAAATGAAAGCTGTAAACCTTTATGATTCCCCTCCTGGAAGTGGTATCAGCTAGCCAAGAGTCAGTTTTGTCTTCCTAACAGGGAGTGCAAGGAGAACTGAACTGAAGGAACTGGTAAATGACCTTCAGTCAGATCATCCTCCTGACTTTTGCTTTTCTGGCTCTTCTGATTTCATTCTCCTCCCAGAAAAATATTCTATGCCGTCGTCTCCCTTGTGGCAGCATATTCTGTGGCTGTGATTTGAGTGTGCATCATATTTTGGCAGGCCAGTATCCCCTAAAGAATACACACCCCTGCCAAAGCATCTGAAATCCACAAACCTGTTATCACTTTCCCAGCCCTTTACTTTTTACACCTGTGTAGCTGTCTCTTGTATGTGACCTCTTCCCATGACATTGCACAAGCCACAGAGCTCAGCACTTATAGCTCCACTCAGTTTTTTGGGGGAGAGAAACTTACTTCTTCCTGACATTTCTTAATTCCATGTACATAGATTTCTGTTTGGAATTTTTCTTATGTCTGTGAGTTTCTAACTTTCTGTGCTTCCCTCTGATAAAAATGCAGCCTTTAGCTTTATAGGCAGCCAAGAGCTAGTGAATACTCATATCTCAGCCTCCACAAACCACAATGCTACTGAGTGCAATGCTTAGCCTTATTTTGTCCTCAATTTGCTGTTAATGATGAAAGGGTGGAGAGCAAAGCAGCCTGACTTGAAGAAGCACTGAGTCCTGTGAGTTATTGCCCTGTTTTCTCAGGATCTGAAAAGAGGAGAGAGGAGAAGGTCTCCGTTAGTAAGGACTGTGAATATTTTGAGCAATCAGTGTGAGATACCCCCCACTGCTCTTCTCTCTCCTTTGCACAACTAACACTAAATCAGAGACAGCACAAAGCTGCCCAGCCAGGACCACTATTACCGATGCTGAAACTTGTGTGATCCAAACCACTTCCAACTCTGCAGCAGTGTTAATTTTGTCCAATATTCATCAAAAAACAACGCTTTGTGCCCTAGGACACCTACACTGATTTGTCACTGCTTTGTCAGAGAAAGCCAGGGAATAGTCAGTAAAATTATATATATTAGAATGAAAGAAAGCAACAGATATCCTCACCCTCTTCCTCCAATGCAGTTTTCCAAATACTGATTTTATAGTACCCCTGGGGAAGAAGTTTGTTTATTCATGGAAGAAGGAGCCCATCAGAGGACCTGTTTCTCTGTGAAATAATTTCTTCCAGAAAATTTGTTGTCTTGCATCCCCAAAGATACCAACATCAGAGCAAAGCAGACATGGCACTCTTCATTGCCTTCTGAACATGTTTAACTCAATTACAGTTTGCTGTGAAGTGTAGCCACCTCCTAACTGATGTCAATGGGAATTGGTCAGTTTGAAATGAATGAAAACTGGATCAGACCCCAGATATATAATGGTATAACAGGTAGTTTTAATGACACGTGAGCTATTTTTGTTTACATTTAACCCAAGATCATGAGGACTAGTAATTAAAAAAAACAAATCCAAAGTAGGTTGAAGAACATGGTTGAACCTCTTTCAGAGAACTATCCTTTTTTGTAGTACGTTTTTTGTTTCTAGTTGGGTGTTTATGGGCAAGTCTCTGTCAAACACTGAACTTTTGTGCTCAGAGAGGGATAAACTGCACACACCCTTAGGGCAAGCTCTGTTAAGTATTCTCACCTATTGGCCCCACAGCAGCTCTCAGCAGCTCATACAAAATACACACTAGGGATTAATTACTAGCTTGATCCCAATCCATTCACAATAGGAGTAGATTCTCTCTTTGCTCGCCAACAGGCAGACTATCTCATTTTGTATGAACCTCAAATAATGAGTTAGCTGTGGTGGGTCTCACAAAATTTCCATTATGCTACTGTGGGTATATGTTTGATGCCTTTGTTTGGACAGAATTAGGAAAAAGGTTTTTAGACAAAACTAGGCTTCACTGAACATCGCTGAACAAGTCACCATGGCTCTAAGACCACTTGCTTGCTCAGGCTGCAGATGTGCTAGGTAAAACTAAGGGTAAGAGAAGTCGGACTCAATGATCTTAAAGGTCTTTTGCAACTTTAACGATTCTGTGATCTCAATGGCCCCAGCACCTGTTGTCTTCTGGGTCTCCCACGGGGCTGGCATTATACATCTAATTTAACTAAGTCCTGGGGCTGATGGTTTGCCTGATTGGAGCCATGAGTTACAGCATGCCCCTTCCCACCACTGCAGGTTTAGATGACAAAGACCTGACCTAGCAAGGTGTTTGTTTTCTCCATTTGCCCTCCTCCCCTTGTATTGATCAATGCTGTGTCACAAGCACTAGGAGGCAGGGAACTTCCAGTGCTGTCACGTCACTTTGACTTGGGAGACTAACAGTGCAAATTTGTTCTGGGGTAGGTGGTGAATTGCTGCACTTTGACCTTATCAAATCACGTATTTAATTTTAAAGAAGACAAACCTTCTAGGAAGGGCATTCCCCAGAGTTTGCTGTAACCTATTGATTCAGCCAGTCAGCAGATACCAGGAGGCTCTTCTTTATGAACGTACCTCTGAAGCAAGGGGAAAGAGGTGTCCATCTGCCGCCAAAACTCTATATCTCCCAGGAGATATAGTTCCTTTGGCATCATCGGACTATTTGGAGTCTCAGCTTACCAGAACTTTCTATATCTGGAATTTGCCAAACTATTTGGAAACAATCATAAATTTGCCACCAGAAGATCTCTAATTACATGTGAGGAGCTTCTGGGGGAGGTCAAGTACAGGTCGTTCTTATATAATTCCAGTATGAACGTGCAGCAACTCAAAAAGCTGTGTTATGTGATCAAAACTGCCTGGATTCACAGCAGCATAGATGTTATAAATCTCTGCCTTGCATAATCATTGACATTACGAAAACCTTGCTGTCAACAGGGAGCATGGCATTTTCAAGCATGTTCTGAGCAAGCCAAATTCTCCTGCTGGTGCCAAAAAAAAGGGAAGTTCAAATTCAAGGGCCAGCAAGCAGCACTAACTACGCAGGGGAAGGGTGAAGGATGAGTCTCATATTTCTGCCCCATTTTTCCTTCCCCAGGAAATGGGGCAGATCAGGAAATGATCCCTGCTATTTCCCACCATGTCTGTTACTTGGTAACAGCATTAACACACTTGCTGCTGCTTGGCTAGGACAAATTGTGTTCCTCAGAAGGAGAGAAAAGCCTTCCCAAAAGCAGTCACACCCATCCTGGGGTGCCTTGCAGATGTTGTCCTGCAGTATCACAGTGCCTCTGCAACATGGATTTGCACCATGATGAATGGTGTGCTCCACAAGTCCTGCTCCGTCCTACCAACCAGCCAAGCACTGAGCCCAAAACAAACAGCAAGAAGCTTCTGCAAATGCAGAATTCATGCCAGCACTGGGGTTCATGTCCTTGCTGGGGCAGCAAGCCCTGGGATTACTGGTTTTCTTGGCTGTGGGTGGAGCTGCCTGCTGATCCAGGGAGCCATCTGCAGATGAATCACGGGTTTCCTTGGAAAAACGCCGGCCCAGGGGAGACAACACAGCCAGTTGCTTAGGTGGATGGTTTCAGGGTTTGGAACTGAAAGAATCGCATTTGACCTCAATTATTTGAATCTAGGGGACTGAGAACTTCTAGTGACTGAATGGAAACAGCACTTGCTAAGAAGTGCCGCTGCTGATACTGTGTTGGTGTTTCACAAGCTGTGGCATTGCCAAATCTATGTAAAGAATATTATGTGATACTGAAATGTTGATGCACCAAATCAGTTCAATGCAAGGGTAGCCTTAGGGACACAGATGGACTTCAGAATCTTGTGGGGTGTGCATTCAGCTTTCAGCAAACTATGGCTTGCTCAGAGATGAGGGCTACAAATGTATGTTTTCTTGATTTTAGCTTGGAAAATGGCTGTGTGCAATCCCAGCTGGCAGAGTAGGATCGCAGGGTCAGAGTCCCAAGTTAAAGTGCAGGTAATATACAGGGCTTCAGTCTCGGCCTCTAGCAACTGTCTCTGCAGATGTGCTTAGTTCCTTGTTCTGTATCCGCTGGTCTATTTTTCATTACACCTTCCAGTTATTTCCCTGCAATGTTTAGCACTGTTGCACCTCTGTCAGCTGGAAAAGTGCTGAAGACTTCAAAAGTCATTGACACAAACCAGTGGATAGCAACACTTCAAGTTACACCATGAAGAGTTTTTTCCTGATCCTTTCAGCCCTGCGGAGGCACATATGGCATTTGCCCATTGAAGGATGCTCAGGTTTTGGTTCAGAAGGCATTATAACATTATCCAAGACACATTAAAACACAGTACATGAAAACAGCAATTGAACACTTTTTCATCCAGTTACATGCAAGCGCCAAAATCAGACCAAACAAGTCTCTTACCTTCAGGTAAGAGACATCCGCAATATGAGTCCAGATTTTACAATCCAGGCCCTTTTGCAAAGGAATTGTCACAAAAGCAACAGTAAACCAGGCATCAGAAGGACAGACATTTAGTATCTTGACTCCAACTGTCACCAGCAGATATTTTAAGAAAAGCACCAGTTCAGGTCACATCTACATCCATAAAGTATGTTTTTTCTTCTGTGTTTCTCTAAAATATTCTAGAAAACTGTGAAGCATTGAAACCATCAAATTTAATGAAAATTGGCAGGCACCTCCTGTGTGAATCTGTCTAATCTCTGTTTTGTATTCTTTTTTTGCTTTAAATTTGTTCATACTTTTGGCAACTGTAGCCTCACGTGCATATAACTGTGCCCTGTGCATGATTTTTTGTGTCCTTGTCGTTAAGTTCATTGGAAGCCCCTTCATTCCACTGTTGGCAGAAGCAGTGAATAATTATCAGCCCCACTAAACTCTGAGTAAAGTTAGGAGGATTGCCAGTGAAGTCAAACAGGATCTCAGAGTCCCAAAAGGATGAACTGTGCATATTTTTATTGTAGACAGAGATACTTTCATATTACTTTTAAGATTTTAATCTAACATTTCATTCCAATTTATTTTTAAAATTTTCTTGCTAACAGATAATCCTTTGTCTGGATTGGCATAAAAGGGCAAATGTGTAGTAGCAGCTACTTGATTGCGTGGTAGTTGTCCAAGAAAAATATTTGTGCAAGTCTTGCTGAGTCAGAGTATGTTTCTGAATAAGCAGTGTGTCCCTCTCATTGACAGGATTTATCTCATGCAAGCCAAACCCTGGCTTGTCTTGTGCACTCAAGGTAATAGTGCATGCTGTTTGCAAAAGAGACAACAATCCTCAGCACAGTGTATAAGTATCATAGTGTTGTGTTTGTATGTGGTGTGTTAAACAGTAAAATAGATTGGCCAAAAATTTTATTGCTTTCTCTAGAGAGGTGCCACCTGGTACCCAGGCAGTATTTCACAATTTTTCACATCTGAGATTAATGAGAGGACAGATCATTAGCATGCTTTACTGTTGACTAGAAGATCTCACATGTAAGACATACCGATACCAAGTCATCTTGTCCATTCCCCTGCCAGTCCACGGCTGTTGGACTGAGACGTGCTACTGACACCAAGCTATAAATCAGAGCAGTTTCTCTTGAAATGTAGCCGAGCAGCAGCCTAGCGGCATGCAGATCCTCTTAACAAAACTCATCAAGGCAGGTAATGACACCCAAACCCAGGTGGCCTTTCATCGTTGGAGGTTTTGATGTGAACATTTTGTACAGTTCTCTCCAGGAGCTCTTTCTAAACAAGATGCAGCCTCCCAGCCTGTATTGCAGGTCAGGTACCCACCACAGGTAGGGATAGCGCTGATCTGTGCAGGGGGCACACAGCCAACACCTCTTCACCACTGTAAGAGTCGTGGAAACATGCGTCATGTTCGTTGGTGCTGCCCTGCTCCACAGAGAGACACTGGTCTGGACTCTGATCAGATGAAAGTGGTGCAGTACTGGGAGGAAAGGAAGGGGAGCAGGGTTGTCATGCTGCTTGCCTTGAGAGGAGCACAAGGCATGGGGAGTTCATGGTCTTGGGGTACTAAGGGAGAAGGTTAGTTCCAGAACAGAAGAAAAAATAACAAAGGCACTGGAAGTAAATCCCAATAAAATCTGAGGGACTTCAGCGTGGGACTGAGTCTGTCTGGTATTGCATCCCCCAGGAAAGCGGCATGTATCTCTGTTAAGGAGTGACCCTCTCCTTGCTGCACTTTCCATGCAGTGATCCCGTGTTACTCCATCTTCTCCCAACCAGCCACAGGAAGTTCCCCATCTTCACAATAATCAAAGCCCTCCTGTTCTTCAGTGTCACTGCTATGAAGTTAGCATCACTTTAAATAAGAAGTTAAATTTAGCACAGCATGAGCTCAACATCCAGGGGGTGAATAACCCCCATTCATTCATCTGGTACTTGTCATTTCTGCACAGATCCCCTTTTCCATTAAGTTGTTTATTTACATAGTAGTTTGCTAGCCTATACAAACTCCCAAACTGTAACATCTCTTTTACATAAGAGCCATGGGGTAGGGCAGCTAAACATACAAGTGCCTGAGGGTGTTTACTCATGCCCAGTAGAAATGTATAGTGTGGTTATCTCAGAGTCAAAGTAAACACACTGGCCTACAAATGGCATGAGATTTAAAGCATCCCAGCAGACAGAAGAAAAATATTTCTTCAATAAATATAATCAATTAATTAATTGATAACATGACGGTCCTAATCTGTCATAAAACATTCTGTCTATCAGTTGCTGATGGAATTCTTATTTACTTAATACCAAATTTGTGGGACATTACAAAATGCTGGGTTAGCACAGAAATATGTTAGTGGTATAAAGTATGACCTTTGCTAAGGGCTATGACCTCCTGCACTGAAGAAAACTGTAGGTACTGGTTTTAAGGGCAGCTTTGAACTTCTCAGATATTACCCTTTTCACAGTTACCTCTGTACCATAATATGGAGAGATGCCTCTAGGGAATGCTCTTGGCTATATACAGAAAGACTGTATTAAAAAGGGAGTTTCTAAAGATTTTTCAGTGAATGAGTGCATAATTTCTCTCCTAAGTTTGAGAAACTTATAAAATATCTATGATATCATTACAACAGGTTCTGTGTCTTTGGTGGAGTTGGTAAATTAACAGGATTTTTTCTCTGTTTTTTTTACTTCTTGTTAATAAGAAAAATATCCTAGTCCTGTATTTGAATACCACTGGAAGCCTCAGATTTCTTTATGAAATATGAAAAACTGCTTCACATTACTTCAGATCTCCATACCAGCAGCAGAGAGGGGCAGCAACTCCGACATCACTGTAAACTTCCTAAAGGCCTCTCAGGACCTCAAATTTCCTTTGAGGAAGTGAGATGTCATTACATCCAGCTGAAGATGAGAAATTTTAAACTGACTGGAAATCGTTGAATGTTTTGAAAGACGAGGAATTTGCTGACTGAAAGGCTGACTGAAACCTCTTTCACCCTCCGCACAAAGCATGTTTCCTCACCCTACCTGTTCCCATACACATATACACAAACATAAGGATATGCATTCACAAAATCACAAATAAAAGCCAAACAAAATGAAATTATCTATTACATGCTTCTGCTCCCCCCAGCCACATATTACTCTCATTGCTTCATGTAGGACAGCTGATACTACCACTGAATTACCCAAAATATTCAGGGTGACTCATGGCACTGAGTCCACTTGTGCTGTCTGGTTTAGGTGACCTTAGAGGGGGTTACGAGGGAGGGAAGCCTGGCAGAGATTGTACTGCTGAAGACAACAGGTTCTATCATAGGATCAAACTGTCAGCCAGGCTAAAAAAATATTTCTCTACAGACTCAAAAACCACTTCATTTTCTGATGGGAAATGAGGGTACCACTTCTCCTTGTGCCTTGAAAAAGCTTGGCATGTAACAGTCAACCCTTCTAATATCATTCAATATGATTGAAAGGGTAAAGAAGTAAGTCTTCTCCTAGTTAAGTATTGACTTTCTCAGTGAGGACAAAATTTACAAAACACTTTTTTTCTAGGATTTCTAGTAAGAAGATTTGCAGAAAACACTTTATAATGTATTTGGAAAAAGAAAAAAAGGAAGACTACTTCATGGCTTGCCTGGCTAATTGTAGTCGGAAACTGGTTTTATTCTCCATTTCTGATTGTTAAATATCTGCAATTAATTCTAAAATATTTAGAATTCCCATAGGCTTAGTGAGTGAGTTCATGTTTGAGAGAATCACTTGCAGAATATACCTTTTCAATAAACCCATCAGTAGGAAACTCTTCTTAGCTGTTTTCTACAGAGAACAAACTCAATTCCCTTTTGACTTTATATCACATTTTAATTCCCTGCACATTTAGGTGTGAGATCAGAATCCAGGCACAAATATCAGCAGATATTGGGAGGGAAGCATATGTCATTCCCACCTATGTGAGACATCTTTCACATAGGGAAAGTAGTCAAGGGACTCCAACTCACATTGCTGTAAAAACGTCCTCCTTTCGCTTTCTCCTTTGATCAGGCTTCTCAGAATGTGAAGTCTCTTATGTGTTCCTACAGCACACAGTTTAACCCATCAAAACAACATGCCTTTGAGCACACAGAAGTTGACTTATTACTGCAATTGTCTGAAGTATAACCACTGTGATATCAAAGCTATAACAAGGATATTTTAATAAAATTAAATGCATCCATTTTCAGAAAACAAAACAAAGCAAAACAAAACCATGCTGAAGGAGGTAGAGAACAGAGAGAACAGAATTAGTATTATCCTTTTTGATACCTCTTTATTTTATAAAATATTGCACACATGAGTTACACAAGTTGAGATGAGAAATGTTCATCTCTGCTGGGGACGTCTTTCAAAGCAATTATTCTTAAAATGTATAACATACAATTACAGAATAGTAACTAGTATGTACCCTTGGGGAAATGAGACGACCTGTATATGTGTATGTGTATGTGCTGCAAACACACTTGCAGAGGGAATGGGTACCTCAAATGGGCTGCAAATCCTCTTCTTCTAGGGGTTCTCATCAAGTGCCACTGACTGCAAGGCTCCCTCTGGCATCAGTGAGAATGGGAACCGAAGCACCAAAAACGTTCATTTTAAATTAGTATATTGGCATGGCCCTTGCACAAGAGTAATATGCAAATTCATGAAACATTTCATATTTTTTGGGCCAGTCCTGGCAGCGCTAGACGTAGAAAAGTGCTCTACGCTGCAGCACAAGCATGTTCAAGAATTAACACAAAAATGTCCATATTTGGTTCATTTTCTTTATCTGCATGAATTATAAATCTAAATTGTAGAAGCAAAATATTTTTGCTTCCAAACAACTGTTTGAGTAACAGATTTTCCTTTCTCTTCTACTCTCCCATAATCCCTTTGTTTACTCTCATTCAAAATTATTTGTGTTATGTGATAGTGGTACAGAAAGTCTGGGAGAATCCAGAGTAGCACACTGTATAACACACAGTGAAGACAGCAGAAGTCTTGAACAAAAGGAGAAGAAAAAATATTTGTGAAAGAGGGCATATCATGAAAGCAGTTCAACCTCCAGCTTTTAGCAAGCTAAAAAATGTACAGCAGGAGGAAACAGTAAAATCCAGCTACATGCCAAGGCAGCAGAAGTTCTGCCTATCATTTAATCCTCAAAGGACACCACCATTTAGGTGCTACACCCTCCTGCTGGATTGGCACGCAGAAATAGTTACCATCCTTGGAGAGCATGTTGCTGAGAGCCTCTCAGACTGTCTTGATCTCTTTCCTCTTGCAACGCAGGGAGCATTTTTCATCCTGACCTGCAGTCACTGACTATCACACACTTCTGTGCCTGCTTATAATGCAAAGGCTGGAATGCTGGATGAGGAAAACCAAATTTTCCACTGTTGTTCTGCATATGAGATCACTGTCATAAGGGTTTGGGCTTAGGAAAATATGATGAAAAGGACTATCCTTCCACATTTGTGTGAGTCCTTTTTTTTATAAAGAAGGTGAGGGAAACTTCCAAGCATGTGACATTACAGAATCTAACAAGAAGACAACTGTGATTCTGGTTTCAAAGTCCTCTCACTGGGAGAAACTGAGAGTGAATGATTGAAGTCAGCACTGGGATTGTAGAAGGCAGAAAGGCAGGCTGTCCTCCATACTGCAGAAGGCTGTGTTTGTATACATTAGCACGTGGTGCAGGTTTTGAAACCTGTCACCATGCCCTTTGCTTAGTGCAAGAATCCTTCCAGATCAGTAGAAGGTCCCAGGTACCTGGACTCACACCATGATCCACACACAAGATCTGACCCTGCCCTCTCTGAAGAGAGTGACTGAATGTCTGCTCATCTCAAGCACTGAAAGGATCTCTAATGTGTACCCTTCCTTACAGAGATGGAGCAGATGCTGGGCTGCAAACTAGGTCTCAGCTTGGCAGACGCTGCAGGCACCTCCACTCAGCTGGGGATGCCACTCACCCCCCATTCCTCCAGACCTGCCTCCTCACTCCTTCCTCCTCAGAATGGGGAGGATAGGAAGGTAGCTAATACAGCCTAACAGAATTTAATGCTGAGCACTGTGAGGTGGTCATACTGTGACAACAGGAGCTACATAATCAACTCCAGTACTATTTTATTTAAACCTAGGGCTTAAGTGTCTTAGAGATTATTTGTTTTTACCATCCAAACCTCAGTAAAATGTTTTGTCACAGTAGCATGATGGTAGGACTGCTAAATGAGTAAGACAGCACTGGTCATTTTCTGCTCACTGTGCAAACATCCAGGCTCTTTTAGCACATCAGTATTTTGCAGCCCAAACGTCCTCTTTCTTCCCACTGTCTTGGGTATTTGCAAGGTCTTTGCTCTGAGTGAAATTGACACCAGTGGTCTGAAAATATTAAACTTATGCTCTTGTGGCCACGACCAGCACGAATATGATTATTTAGAAGGGGTAAAAAAGAAGGAAACAACCAGGAGAGCAGCAGAGGAGGCTACATTCTTTCCGGTTTTGTTGCTAATAATAGTTAGCAAAGATTTTTAAGCTTACCTTTCAGAAACCAAGGCTACTGTGGGTAATCCCAGAGATGGCTGCTCTGCACTGCTTTTTGGATAGACTCAAACAGCATGTCACTGTTACAGAAGCCACACTGAACTCTTATTCCATGGTGCTCCTGCTCTGCAGTCATAATGCACATCCCTGCCTTGGGCTTTATTTTGTATCAGCAATGAGGCTCTGGGACAACTGCTCTTCACTCCTCAAGGAGCTAAAGGGTAAAACCTGTACTCAGGGGAATACAATTTTCTCTGGCACTAAAGCATGAATTACAATTTGAAGAACTTTTAGCAAAGAAACAGTATTTGGCGTTTGGAGGTTGGCTGCAGACTATGTGTAACTGAGTCAGTCTCATCTTTGCCCTGCAGAGGAACAGTCTGCAAAACTTCTTGGGTGGAGTGTGAACTCCCATTTTTTCCGTCTTCTCCTAACTGGCTGGTTGTCTGTGAAGACCATTAATGACAGATGTCCACCTTCCTTATTTCTGTGCCTCTAAGCTGTAGCACAGGAAGGGTGGCCAGCAAACATTGTAGTGGGACTTAGGTGCTGCTGTCAGGAAAGGAAAACCACAAATAGAAGGCAAAGATTGAAAAGGAAAAGGAGAGAAATAACATAATCTACCACATTTCTGCAAGAGGGCCTGCATTGCTCCATGCTTTTTGCACATTGAGGACCATACTGCCTGTAGAGGCAAACAAATACACATCAGACACATATGAGGTGCAAGACCAGGTCTTTGGGATGAATTTCTCCCTTAGCATCAAACAGCCTCGTTGCTGCAGAGGAAGGCAAGAAAGATGGGATGTAATGCTTAAGGAAAGCTTTTGGGCGAGACCTTAACAAAGATTAAATGAACCTCACTGTGGATTCCCACTTTTGAAAATGAAAGGATTCACGCTTGACAGGAGTTTGCCCATCTGTGTAATATGAGATGCAGGTGGCTGCCAGTGGTTCTGCAGGCTCCTGTTTTGACTCTATGAGTGCTATTGTCATGCGAGAAGGTGAAAGCTAAAAGGAAGAAGAAAGGGGCCTATGGCTTCAGAAACGTCCTTTTTCTGGAAAAGGATAAGTATGCAAACACAAAATAGTAAACAGTATGCAAAAATAAAATAATAAACATATCCCCAAAATAAGATTGAATTCTGCAATCTTTTTTTAAACCATACTTGAAAACATATGAGGAAGGGAAGAAAAAGGTAAAAGCCCAGAGCATAAATGCAGAAAGACATGGACGGACCCACTAGGAAGGGAAGTGTCACCACTGAAACATTGGTTGGCTTTCCTGGGGAACTCTGTGCTCCTGGAAATGCTTAATATAGGTACACCTTCACCAACGTAAGGAGTCTTGGCTTGGTGGCCAGAGGTCAGCCCTGTTGTTTTGGAGGTACTGTCCCACCCAGGGAGGTGTCTAAGGGGAAGCAGTTCACCTCTTGCTTGGTAGAGGAACAAGCTGTTTCTTTTCCCCTGAAGTGGGATTTGTGTGAAGCCACCATCACTCAGGAGCTCATGGGCTGGTCCAAGTCACTCTGGATAGGTTGACACAGGAGACAAGGAAGGAAGTGCAAGAAAACACACCCCTCAGACCGACATGTTGGCCACAGCCCTCTCGTACATGCGCTCCAAGATGCGGTGGATGCTAGCAAAGCTCGGCCGGTCGGCAGGCAGCTTGCTCCAGCAGAGACGCATCAGGTTGTAGAGCTCCAGGGGACAGTTGTCTGGGCAGGAGAGGACATTCCCATCCCTCACGTAGTAGATGACCTCTTCATGAGCCATCCCATAGTAGGGCTGCATGCCATAGGAGAAGATCTCCCACAGCACCACTCCATAGGCCCACACATCAGACTCTGTGGTGTAGCGGTTGTAGAAAATGGACTCGGGGGGCATCCAGCGGATGGGGATGGCATCATTCTCGTTTGCTTTGTAATAGTCAGCTGAATACATGTTCCTTGAAAGACCAAAATCGGCAATTTTGACCACCATGTTCTCCCCCACCAGACAGTTCCTGGTGGCCAAATCTCGGTGCACAAATTTGCGCTCAGAGAGGTATGCCATGCCAGCAGCAACCTGCTTGGCAATGCAGAGCTGGCTGGTGCAGCACAGTGCCAAGGGGTTAGGGAGGCGAATCCTTGTGTCCAGACTGCTGTGTACCAGGCTGCAGAGGTTGCGGGGCGAGCGGTCACGCAGGTACTCATTTAGATCCCCGTAGGCCATGTACTCGAACAGCAGGCACATCGGTTTCCCAACAGCACACACACCTGGAAGAGGATAGATACACCACACAGGTCACTTGGGTAACAAAGAGAGTTTCGCTGTGCAAAATCGAAAAGTTCCAAAAACGCTTACACGAAAGGGAGACTTTCAACAGCGCATGAAGAGCCAGGCAAAAAAGGTAACCGTGCAAATACCATCAAGTCTGCATGCATCCATCATGCGTGCTCTCTCTTAGAATCTCCTTCACAAGGGGTCTAATGCTGAGCTCTGTGGGAAATGTTAACCAATCATGCACTTGACTGATTTGTCTGGACATCCCAGGAAAAATATACACTTTTGGAGCTATGTTTAATTAAGAGCCAGATCATGCTTAAGTTAGCATTAACAGAAATATTTCCTCTTCCCAGGTGCAACTGAAAGGGCATATTTTCAGGAAGTAACCTTTATAGTTCTAATCATGTTATTTTTTAATTCTTTTATTTGTTGTCATTATTGTAGTAATTATTATAATTAGTACTAATACTAACACATAGATGCAATACATATGCAGAAAGGCTTCAAAAGTAATCACAAGAGGCATGTTCAAGGATTCAGTGAAATGCAAAGAAACTTCCACTCCAACCTCTTCTGGATTTTTCTCTTTTTTTTAAATAGCTCATGGAAAAAATGTCAGTTGCAGAAATTACTTTTGGCATGAAAGAGACTCAAAAATTAAAGAAAGACAAAGAAAAAGCAGACATCAGAAAGGAGACATTTTCCATATCTGACAGATGCAGAACCTAGTCCCACTGAAGGGCACATGCTTGGTTTTACATGAGCTTTATTGGTAGGCCAGCTTCAGTAGAAGACCACACTTCCACCAGTGTTACTGAGAATACACTGATATGGTAAAAATATTTGTGTGTCTCTCATTAAATTGCCAATGAGCAAAAGCCAAAATTTAAAATGTATGTGTTTTGCTTTCTTAGGGCCATCACTTAGCAACTGGTGATTCAACTTACTTTGAAATCAGAAATTCTGGCTGATAGCATAACATTTATATCTTTGAAGATAAATAGATATCTATTCCCAATGCGATGCAATCAGGATCTGACAAGCATGAGAAGTGTATGTGAGAGATTTACCATCTAAACGGTCTTCAACAATGTGGCTGTTTTCTCCACAGCCCCATAATGTGACACTAGTTTGTTCCTGTACCTTTGCCCTTTCCTGACCTAAAATGTGTTGACAATAAACACGAAGTTTATTTGAGTTTGAGGCATTTCCTGACTTTTTTTTTCTGTAGCCTAACTACCTGTATCAACCCAGATTTCCCAAAACTGTTGTTTATCTATTTCAAATCTAATTCAAAATTACTGAAATAAATTAAGATCTGAGCTATTTGCTCACAGGTATGAGATCTGCATACAACAACTTAGAGCAGGATTGCCAGGTGAAGGTGGCTGGCAGCAACTACTTCCAACAAAAATGGCAATTTACTGAAAGAAAATTTGGTCCACGGCTTTCTTCACAGAAGAATGCCGTATTTGCCAAGCTGCAACAACAAGACTTTCTAAAATAAAACAATAAAGCAAGGTTCCTTTCAGATGAGAAGGAAACGGGAAGGGGAAGGAAAAGGGGAAGGGGAAAGGACCATTTTTGTGGTTGGCTTTTTTTGTTCATTTGTTTAATTCTGTTTTTTTAATGGTGGTGAATGTTCAGACATCACAATAGTATGGGACCCATAAAGCTAACAAGACTGGTGACTGTGTTTTTTAAGTACCCACAAAATAAATCACAGCTCCAGGAAGTTCATGTCTTCACTGTAAGACATCTGTGTCAATGTTATTGAAGTGGAAGCAGAGCTAAGCAGCAAGATCGCCAACAGAATACTAAATGCAGCATGAGGAGAGTTTAATGTGATGCACCATCCTGTTAAGACAGCAGCATCAGACCCACATTTTGAGCCTCGTTTTGGTGGACAATTTATCAGAGCATACAATGGCACATAGAAAACGTCAGGTCTTTGCAGGAGGAATTTTCTCCTGCACTACCACTTGCATTTAGCTCCAGTCACTTGCACCACCAATAGCCCCACAGCAGATTTGCAGAAGGTGGCACCCTGTACATGGGTGCCTCACTGAGATACCTAAAAGCTTGACAATATTTGGATTGTCAAACTCTGCCATGAGAGCTGCTTCCCTCTGAAAGTCGGCCTGCATGTCTGCAGATGCTTCCTCCTTCAGCATTTTTACTGCCACCATTGTGAAAGGCTCATAGGGCAGCAACCCTGGGGCCCTGCAAGGAGACGAAAAAGAGGAAAGCATCAGTGGTGAATGCATACACTCTAAATGCAGGTTCTGTTTCTGATGCAAAAGGATGCACTGACAGAAAAAAAAAAAAAAAAAAAAAAGAAAAAGAAAAGAATTTTAAAAAATAAAGGGGAAGGCCCCAGCACCAACTAAAGGAATATTAAATATCATCCTCACCATTTGGACATGTCTGCATTGCATAATAGAGAGACATATCATTTAGTTCAATGGGGACTAAATCCAGTTTAACTTTTTTTGATTACTATTATTTCTGCTTACAGACTCATTACTGTGACTGGTAAAGACATAAATAAGTAACAGGCTGTTAAGCAACAACCTCTCCCTAGGTTGGAGGTCACACCCTAAAGTTTATAGAGGACAGGATGGACTCTTCAGTCCAGACAATTCACTTTTGGAGTGTAATGACTGAACTTACCAGAGTTAAAAATAAACCTATTTTATATGAAATTGATGAAATAGTCTCCTTTCTCCTACCTGGCACAATGGTGACTTTGGTACATCCATCTACTATTAAAGTGAAAATAACAATTACAGTAAGTATGTCCCCCTGGTTTTGTAAGGAAAACAGCCTTTTGTCACTATTTTTGTGTGTGTGTGTGTGTGTGGCATATCTGTCCCTGTAATTCAACAAGTTATAAACCCACTAGCTAATTTCAGCTGAACTTAATGTGGTGTAGCTGAGGTCTGTAGAAAATAGTCATACTCCTGCAAGTTTTGTGGAAATGTGTGACAGGACAGAAAGGACAAAGGATATCTGTGCCCTGTCTGAAGAACAAGGTAATGTGCAAATACACACATGTTGTGATACTGGTGAATCTTCAGCTAGAGCTTATAGACACAAATTCATAGGAAACAGAGCTTCCTGACTTAGGGCAATCATAGCCTTGTTTTCTTACCCACAAGTCACTGCACCCTCAAGATTAGTTAGATGGGCTTGCCAAAGAAGATTTAGGTGTAGCTGTTGCCAAAGAAGAATAACTTTCTACTTTTCAAACATGAATCAAACATCAAATGCACATTTTGTTGCCCAGGCAAACTCTTCCCAGGGGCCCTGAAGATAAAACACATTCCTTACAGGTAGCCAGCAAGAGCCCATGGAAAATAATGTCCATTTATGTGTCATGTTACTACACCAGCCCGACTTCCCTCCCATTGCTCAAATGCCAGGTCATTTTACTGCTCAGTAGCACCAAGAGGAGATTCCAATTTCCAAAGCAAACTTCCAGTTTCGTTGTCATTTACTTCAGACGTATGGCAGTTGCAACAGTTGTACTTGGATGCTGGAAATGTCAAATGTCAGTGGATGGCAGGGGGCCCTTCAGAAAGGAATCTCACAGGTGGCTGATCACAGCTGAAAAACTCAGGCAAGGAGGTCTGGCATGCCAGAGCAGAGGATCAGACTCCACACTTGTCTGCTACTGCCTCCATTGTGACAAAATGTCTTCCTTTTTTTTCCCATGGTGGCAGCAGTGTCCAGTAAAAATAGGAGGGATTTCATCTCTTCCAAACAGTCTCATAGATTACCACCCGTCACTGACTAGCAGACCCAGTGCAGTGCCAAAGCAGGGGCAGGCACAGTTTGGTCTTGCATGCTTTGAACAGAGAAACTCGCTCCAGGCTTATGTACACCCAACCAACTTCACTGAATCCTGTAGTGTAAACTAACCTAAATATAACTAAGTGAGATTAAGCTGCACAAAGTCTTTTATTTGGCCCTCAGGCAACAGCAAAAAATTTCACCCTTGGTATCTCATGCTAATTCAGCCCAGTTCTTAGCAGACCTGGGAAACTCACACTGATCTGGCAGAGACAGAAACTGTCTGAACTCTTGGCAGACCACTATCAAATTTGGCCCATTTGGTGCCCAAAAGTCAGTCTTTGCACAAAGAGCTGGGACACATCTGCAGGAGAGCAATGGGAAGCTGCTGCCTCTGCACCAGGAGAATTCAGGTGGAGGTCCAGGAAGTGACGTGTTTTCTAAAAAATACGTAAATTCTCCTCTAGAGAAAAAATAGGTTCATTTTCTTCTAGAACAAAGGAAGCAACCAAAGAAATTATCTTGGGTTTCCTTTCTTGCACTTAAATTCTGAGGAGAAATGTCCACTGTTTGTGGACAGGATGGATAGCCACAGTCCTTGACTGCTTCACCATCAATGGATTTATGCACCAGTGGCAGCATTTGGTTTTTAGGTACCTACCATTCAAAGAACTAACCAGTGGTGCAGTTAGGAATTTCACCCTGAGCCTACCTACAGAGGGTGCCTGACTTAAGTTCCAAGTCAGGTTTTCTTTCCAGAGCATGAAAGGAAATGAGTAGTTTGAACCTGAATTTGAGATTGACTCCTGTCCACATCTTCCTTGGCAGCACAGCTGGGTGACTTCTGTTAGATCATTAAATGATGCAATTAACATCTACTGAGTCTGGTGGAGACTCACCTTTTCCCTATCCTTTGGTTAAATTTGTATGTGGAAAGGAGAGTGCTCTGAACTAGCAGGGGCTCATTTTGTCATTCTTTTTTTCTGTTTTTCGGTTGGTTTTTTTGTTTGATTGGGGTTTGTTGTTGTTGTTGGGTTTGGAGGGGTTTTTTATTTATTTTTATCGATGTTGTTTTCTTGGGGTTTTTGGTTGGTTCATTGGTTGGGTTTTTGTAAGGGGTTTTTTTTGTTTGTTTTGATGGTTTTTCTGGTGGTTTGTTTTGTTTTGTTTTTTTTTTAAATTAACATCCCCACTGTTTTTCAGCTATATTTGAGACATCAGGTCAAAGAAACACCCTTTACAGATGGAGAGAACACCAGGAGACTTCTGCCAGGAAAATCCAACCTTAGAGACCTGCTTTGTCTCTTGCAGGAACAACGAGCTATACTTTTGCAGTGGAGGTCTACTAGCCTACTAGCTCAGCATCCAGGCTTTTAGGCAATCCTGGCCTGCGGTGTTAGCCTGGACAATACAGCTCCAGCTCTGGCAGAAAACTTGCATGCTGGTCTGCATTGAACTGTGTAAATCTGGTGCTCTGGTGGCTTATGCAGCCAGTGTGGTCCTCCCAGACACGGAGTCCAGGACCCAGTTGGAACTGACCTGAGCTAGGTCCTTTTTAAGCATGGTTACTTCCTCACCCTTTCCAGTGCAAAGCCATTCCTGGTGAAGACAGCAGCCTTTCAGGAGAAGCTAGTAAATGATAGCCAGACACTTCCTGTCCTAACATGTTGCTTGACCCAGGAGTGAGTAAACACTGAATCAGAACTCACAGCAAGCCAACTGGCAAAGGCATTGCTGGCGCTGTGTGCAGAGCTGTATTTACAGGAGAGGGAGAAACATGAGAGCAGGAGAAGTAAGAGTATTGCTAAACTTAGCTCGAGATGACCATTTAACACACGTAGGAAAGTACATTTTATCCTTCTGAGATGGGAAGGCAACGGTTTGAGTTGTGATAGCTTCAGTAACCTGTAAGGATACGCAGCTTGTGCTACTGGATCAGCAGTCTGCACTGATTCATCAGAGATGCACAGAAATACCAATGGCTTATTATAAGGAATTAAAATAATTATAAGTAATCATAAGGCCTTGGAAAAACTTTTGATAGAAATATTAATAAAAATAAGGAATTTCCTGAGAAGCAATATTTCTGTGGCTCCTTTCTTGAGCCGCAGAGAGCAGATGTTTCTCAGGGTATGGTACTCTCCACTTGGCAAATGCTGGATAACATCTGATGTTTTATTTTTCACCCCATCTCTTTTTCTGTCAGTTTCCACCATCAATAACAAAAAGGTTTAATTAAAAGAAATTGCAGCTCTGGGGTGGATGAAATCCACATAAAAGGTTCCTACACCACTTTAGCATTTGCTTAACCCAGCACTTTAGCAACATTTGAATGCCCCTTGAGAGGTCCTTCTTGATGTCCACGAGAGTCATTTCCAGCTCAGAAAGGTCTGAGCAGTGCTTATATCACATTAAAGTTCCCAGTGCAGGTCCAAAGTGGCGCTTGGCAGGAAGACTGTCTGCCCTGCTCACACATCACAGCATGATGAAGACTCCTGCCACATGAACAGGAAGGTGGTGCATTGCAAGGCACCCCGAGCACTGTGCTGAGGCTGGAACAAGAGCTGCCCTGTGCCCCTGCACCAGCTGGCGTGCAGTGCCCCACAGCTGTTGTGTAGTTTCTACAGTTTTGTTCTTGTTTCAAACTCAGATGCATTCGGCCATCCAGGCTAACAATCAATCACAGGCTAAGCATCTGTGACTTTCCCACTGCATGCCCTTTGAACTTTGTTATTTTTAGCTCACTCTGTATTAAACAAAAGTATGCCTGCATTTCTTCCATTAGAAATAATTTATCTCTTCATTAGAAAAATAAATCCATCACAGCTATTGAACCTTTTTCCCAGCTGCAACACATTTAACCTGAGCATAGCTCATTTCCTAGTAGATACTCTAACAGCATAACTATAAACATTAAAAATATCTGCATTATGATTGCTTTTTGCAAGGAGAGGCCTTTGTCTTTGAAGTCAACAGAAGCAGTTTCACCAGGCACATCTTGACCCATGGTGGGATTCCGATATTTCCCTGGGTTTTTTTGAGGTCATCGTAGACTACTCCAAATACAGCTACAAAATCAGCCACATCCCCTACTTGTTAACTGTAAAGGACTGTCCTGAGTAAGCATGAAACTAGACAGTCTCTAACACTTGCTTGTAGGAATTTGGAGATGAGACGTCATGAGGAAACCAGTCCAAAGATTGTCCTGAAGAAATTACGGATTCTGTCAAGACTGTCAAGACACCTTCCATCCACCTTAGTCTAGGAAGGATTGGGTTCATCTTTAGGTTTGTCAGTTAAAGATTTTTCACATTTCAAGAAGTGCACGATCTCACATCCCGTGAGACTTAACAGAACTGGAATTTCAACTAATGCTTCAAATTTAAAACAGGTAACAATGGCTGCAACTTCCAAAAATGAAAAGTGAATAACTAAAGGGGACCCTTTAGAAGACAAGAAGATAAGGGGAATAATTTGTATGTCTCAAACAACGATAGCCAGATGGCTATGGAGCCAACCAAGTTGTTGTGGCTGGAGAAGGGTGCCATATGGAGCTAGGACAGCATTTTTCTGGGACAAACATCCTTGTTCTGGCTCCTGGATATAAGCACAACACCATACAGCACAGGCATAGGAATGAGGTCAAGAAGCAGACATGGACTGTAGTGTGGGATCAAGACCATCCAAGGCCCCTAAAGCTCTCTGACCCATTTCCAGAAGAAAGAAGAAGAAGAAAGAAGAAGAAGAAAGAAGTTCTGGAAGAACGGACTGTGCATGCTAACTTATTTGCATAAAAGTAAGAAATTTATCTACAGGGCGGGGAAACTTATCTATAAAAAGGTAACCCTAAAAATCCTGTGTGCGTGCACCCTAAGACCCTAAACATCCCATCAGCTGAAATGATGCTGGAGTCAGGGCTGGTGATGTCTCTTTCTTCCTTTCTTCCTTTCTTTCTCTCTTCCCCTCTTTCATACGTATCTCTTTATCTCCCTTCCTTTTCACGCTACCCCTTTATTCAAAACCCTCTACTGTGTGCTTATATAAAAGGTTAGGGACTATAACATACCAATTTCCATGCCAGGTATGTAATTCACTCATAAAAATTTGTAAGCTTTTGTGGACCCCTCTGACTTTTGTTGTTCCTTTCAGCCACAAGCATCTACAAATCTTAGGTCTGCCCTTCCCCTTAAGATTGGGACACCATAGACGCACACAAAAAAACCTCTATTGGCCTAGGTTGGGTTGGTTTTTAGGGGATTTTTTGGGTTGTTTTGGCTTTGTCACTGAATCAAAGTGAAACTCGGTTAGGACTGAACTGTAGCATGACACATTGCCTTCTGTGGTAATTGTTGTCCAGTGTTGGTGTTATAATGGAGGTTACCACACACAGCTTGCAAATACTGGGAAATGCAAAAATTTCACAATAGGTCACATGTCACAGGCAATACTCGGCAAAAACAATGATGATAAATTTAGCTAAACTTTTACATTACGCTTTGGTATGTGTGTGAAGCATTACATCTACTAGAGAATAGAACAAAAAAGTAATTTGTGACTAAAGTTCAACAAATATCAACAGATAGCAGAGGACAACAGAAACAATTATTCAAACCTGAGTGTACCATTTGGTACACATGCATTTGATCTTGGTTTGAGTGAAAGAATGGATGAATGAGTGATTTCCAGTGCCAATTTTTCAGAGGTACCTCCAGATAAAGAGAACTCACACAGAGCCTGCTTACCTGGCTTGGAAGACTCTCCCAAATGCTCCTTCCCCAATATCTCTCACATATTCTATATTGTTCCTGGGATACTCCAGGCTAAGCAATTTTGGATTGAGGAGAAGGGGCATGCGCTGATACATTGGGTTGGGGTGCAGCCGGTCCAGAAGTAGTTCAGAGGGCAGAGTGGTGAGCGTTGGTGTCTCAGACTCTCTGAAACAAGGGAGTGGTTTTCGGTCAGTGTGTGCACAGCCTTCAACCAGAACATAATTAGCTGCCTCTCCTCCTGGGCTTATTTCTTCCAGGATGGAAAAGGAAGGTACAGCAGGGCTACTGCAAGAGCCTTGCAGCAATGTGTCTTGCTGTGTTCCCAGTCACCAGGCCACCTTCAGCTCTGGCACAGGAGTTCGCCAGAACTTGCATGGGCTGCCACAGGCAAAGAGAGGGCTACTCCCCCCTACCAGGCATTTGCAGGACTTTGCTCTCAGAAACAGGCAAGCCCTCTTTCAAAGTATCATTTCTTGCATTGAATTAATTCTCAAGCTTTACCTTTTTTTGGATTTCCACTGCTTTCGGTGACGGCAGCAAACCAGGGTGACAATGCCGAAGATCACGACCAGAGCAAAGCTGGAGATAATCGAGATGATGACAGTCATGGAGTACGTAGGGGAAAAGGGAGGAGAAGGGGGGAGATTTAGAGTCTCTCCATTTGGTTTTCTTGTTCCTAGTGACAGCAATGCTGTAACGCAAACAAAATCAGAGGGTTATGCCTCTGCTGGTTTATAGAGCTTTCTCTAAGAGGAATTTATGGAGTCAACCTGATGTCCTGGGAATTACTGACACTACAGATACATCCAAATGACTGCATGAGAGAACAATACTATGGAAGCCTGGCTTGCAGGAACCAAAACACACTTGTTCTTGCCAAATGTGAAAATCCAGGATCTGGTAAAGAGCAAGACGCAGTTCTCATTCAACTGGGAACACAGTTTTGGTATGGAATGATTGCAAGAGTTACAGATGGAAGATCACATTTGATGGCCTCAACAGTATTCAAATATAGTTATGTCTGCACTGGGAAAGATCAATGGTCTACAATGTGAACCACAATGTATCATGTGTCCTAAAAGGAATCTGCAGGGAGGAGTGTAAGACCAAGTAAGTACACAGTGATACTTTCCTGAAATATCCTCTTGCCTCTAACAATTTACGTCTCAGTGTCTTTATGGGGCAAATATGGAAAACACACTTGGCTTTATCCTTAGGGGAAAAAATCACATAACTACCTGCTGAGTACTTTCTGAGACATTCTAGAAAATGGTGCTCTGTATATGCAGTGATTGAGAACAGAAAGAAATTTAAACTCTCCTTTTTAAGGCCAGCTAAACTGAAAATGACCTGTGTTCACTTATGTCCATGAAACCCCTGTTCTCTGTGCAAGAAAAATTGTCTTATTTCCAAGCACTGAGATCCAAAAACTGTGAATCTCGGACAAAATACTTTTCAAAAATTATTCTGTTGTTTGGACAAGAAATAGCAGAAACATTTAGTTTCAACATTGGAGAGAAAAGATGTTTCCATCTTTTGAAAAATTTTTTTTTTAGTTAAAATTGGTTTTTATATTATTGAAAAAAAAAATCACCCAAAATAAAACAACTTTGAAAAACAGTCCAAAACCCTACCTTCAAAACACAGTGTGGTAAATCCATTTTTCAGAATACCACAGGAAATTTTATTCCATCCTTTGGCATTTATATTATCTAGGGTAAGGTGTTCAATTTGCCTGTCTTCATTTTCCTCTCTTTAGGGGCACATTATACCTTCTGGTCAAAAATGCTGAGTGAATCTTTGAGGAGACCCAGAACTAGCTGAATCCAGAAGGAGGAACAGGTTGGTATACTCAGGACGCAAACACCTCTTGTGGCCCCAAAACAACCACAGTGGCAGAAATCATAGATTTGAGTTGCCTACCATTTCCACAGGGAGGCACGCTGCAGTATTCCCAGGTCACGGCTGGGTCTTTTGTGTAGCACCAGGGACGCTCATTCTCACCTCCTGGGTTGCGACAGTAATTCTCAGCATCAGACAGCTCAGGAAAAACCTGAGGAGTCCTCCTGTGCAAGTGGGGAGCCTTGGGGGAGGAAGCAAATTGGATTAGTGTTTAAGTATAATTTTTCATGCAGTTATTAGTAAAATACAAGCAAATAAAACAGTGAGTGAAGACAGGCAGAACTTTTCTTGAGGTAGCCTGACAGAATGACAGAGAATGCATCTTGGCACAGGAAGGGGAACATGCAGATTGAAACATGATGAGATTGTGAAACACCAGTGAACTCAAGAATGAAGGCAACCTGTCCCCTGCTCAGCCCTTCCACTGAGACTGGGCTGCCTGGCTCTGGGAAACATGTTGGAAAAGCAGACCTTGAGCACAGCTCTCAGTTTGGTGGATGTCACACCAGTGCGCACCTGGTCACTCCACTTCTGGCAGGGAATGCCAGAGGCCGTGATGTTGGCCCAGCCCTGGTAAAACTGGCCATTGCCACTGTAGCAAGTCCCTGGGAAGGAAAAAAAAAAAAAAACAACAAAAAAAACCACAAAAACATTAGATCAAGGACTCACAAGAATAAATTTCATGTCCTTACATTAGAGCATGTGAAAATTAGCACCAGATCTAAAGCACATAACAAGACAAGACAACTGCAGGCTCGGCACTGCTTAGCCTCTTGTTTACACTTAAATGGATTTTGAGCTCAATGCATAAGATCAAATCTGGTAAAACTTCAAAGAGAGAACAGGAGCTCTTTCAGATTGAGAAAACAGGCCATATGCCTGTAATGGTTGAGCTGTGACTACCTCATGCACAGCACTTCCACACAGAAAGTGCAGGTAGAACCACACTGAACCCACCCGTGCCAAACCAAGGCAGAAAGCAAATTGCAGCACCAGTTCCATGATTCACAGCCTACACTCTTAGAGGGAGACTACTAATAGGAATATGGCCATATTCCTCTTGTAAATAGCAGAGGGCTGGGATACATAAAGTCCCATGGTGGTATCCCTTCTCCTGCTTCTGTACAATGCTTGTCCTCTTTGAATATTTGGAGACAGTCTGTGGTTTCCAGCATATGTGGAAACCATACACTGAAGGCAACTATGATCTGAAAGAATAGTATCAGTATAAAAACAATGTTCTTTCTAATAAGGAATGTATAGTTCACTTTCCATACACAAGGCTTGTTCCGGCTGCAGAAAAATTAAGCAGAAAATCTTGAGAGGATTTTACTACAGGAATTTGGATAAATGTAGACACCACCTGTCTTCATAGGAGAGTTTAATGCATGCTGGCATAATCTAGGAACCAGGAGGACAGCATAGGAGATGCAGCCTTACACACTTCAACACATGGTGGATAATCTTTTGTAAACTCGGCTGAGCAGGGGCCAGCATTCTGATTGACAGCATGCATTAGGGTCCGCTGCATTGTTAACCTTGTTAGACAAACTAACAAGCCAGCAAATACTGTTGTCATAATTTTATTTTCTATTACGGTCATAAACTTGCAGCTCAGGAAAAACAAAAAAAAAGAAAAGCAAGAGGAAAACTGATGTGTTCTAAAATAATGATTTTTAAGCAAATATTTTTCAGTATCATGTAAACTCTTTATAAGTTTTCATCCAAATTTGAGGCAAGGCTGTGTGTTTTAATTTATCCCTGCAGATTATCCTGTTTCTCCTGTAGGAGGACCATAGTCCATGCACTATGATGACTATCTGCTCTTTTCTTTTTGCATCACCCACTGCACTCAGGATTGCAGTTATATTTTGTTATAGATCCTTAGTTTTCTGAAGTTTCAGCAGGCATCAGGCACTACACATGAGTAGGTAGAAAAACCACCATTGAATAGTTTGCTCCAGGTGAGTGAGCTTAAACAAAGGATCAAGTTCCTGTAACCCAAGACATCCAAACATCCCAGTATAGAAATGACTGTGGACTTCACAAGAACACTTAAACCCATCACAAATACAAAGTAAAATGCTCTAAAATGGACTTCTTTGACTGATATGTAAATAACATTTATGGCTCACATCTGCAACAACCTAGCATCCCCCACATAACATAGCTCAGCAAAGGTGTAAAATCTTGTTAAGCTGCCCTGGTACATCCTTGTGTGCCTGAGCCCAGAATTTTACATGTCTCTCATTCAAAGGAAAAGAAAGCAATGCCTGGAACATGCCTCATGATGAATATGAAAAAGATTTCTGCAGAGATCTGAAATAAATATAAGTGTGCCACCCTAGAGGATCAATGTGGAGAGTTTTAGGGTTAACAACACCACTAAGGAAGCAACCCTGAGTCCTTTGTACTCTGGAAAATGCAGATGCTTTCCTAGATGGTCTTGCTACAATGAGGACAGGGAGAATAATAAAGGTGGTCCATCTGAATTACAATGAATAATTTGATGGCAAGCTAGAGGACAGTTTGGTTCATGTTTCCCAAACCCTTGTGCACACAACAGAGGCTCTAAAGTAAAAAAGAGGGGGCAATATTACTAAAATGTTACTGTTATGTCTTCCTGATTCATGACTGAATATTGCACATCTGTGCAATGCCACTCCAGGAAAATGCTGTGAAAGCTGAACAGAAAGGTCATGCCTTTACGCAGAACACAGAAACTATGTCCTGAAGTTGCAAACATCTCAGGGGAGTCTGAAACCACCCCATGAATGCACCACTCATTGGCTGGCACTGCTGTCTTGAGGTCCTTGCATCAGGGAGGGGATGGCTACACCTGAAGGCTGTAGGCACTAGGTAGCACTGATGGAGAGATTCTTCTTTTTTTTCCAGTGAGACAACTTCAGTGGCTGAGCTTGAAACTGCAATTGTGTGTCTGTGGAAGAGCTAGATGTGAGTGTTTCAGCCATGACCAGCAGCAGGGTGAGAGGCTAACAGAAGTCATAGCAGCACCACAGGAGATGTCTTGGTCTTACCATTGGTCATAGGGAGGTCACATGAGAAACAGCCAGAATTCAGAGGTAATTTGAGGAAAGTGAGCCAGACTTCAGAGATAATTTGAGGAAAGTGCTGAGACCTTTTGGGTATTAAGGTCTTGCAAGGCCAGCCTGACATAGGTAACCCAGTGTGTAGCAGCATATAAGGCTAGGATAACCTCAGCAGCAGTATCAGAAATACCAAATATGGGTAAAGCAGAACTAGAAGCAATTGGTAGAGAGAAAAGGAAACAGCTGAAGCGGAATGTACCACCTAAAAGCACCATTCCACTCCCACCATCTTCAAAAGTTACCAGCACGTATTTCCCCCAGACTCTGAAGAGCTGGAAATGTGTTTCCCCATGCTTTGGATGTGGTAACTCAGGCATTTCCTGGTAATCACCCAAATTCAGCCAGTCAGGCCAGAGAAAAACACAAAATTACTGTGCAAATTGCGTATTCAATGAAGAATATCATGTCCACCTTTAAAAATACAGAACCTGGAGCAGTCTACTTACTGGTTATATTCTCCTTCTTAAAATCTGTAAAAAGAAAAGACAAGATGTAAGGAGGGATTGTCCAGGATGTAGTATAAGTGGATGCTTACTTAGGAGCATGTTATAGGAAAAAGTTCTCACCCTAGCAGTGTTTAAACAACTTGTTTCTTTGCAAAGGCACCCGAATGGCAATTTTGCCATCATTAAGACTGTTTTATGAAATTGTTATGATCTTCTCAATAAGGATCCAGGTTTTACTTACTTGAGAGATTTTTCCCACACCCCAGTTGGGTGAGACAAGCAATCATCCAATGCAGCTGCCACAATTCCATGCACAGGTGCTGACAGGACCGTACCCATTATTAGCTTTTACTTTAGCTGCAAGTTATGGATCTCATCCTTCCCCCCTCCCTTACCAAGAACACAGGTCTCTGGACAATGGGCAGCATGCGCCACCTTACCAAAGAAAGGGATGTGGGTGCAGGAGCTGGGGTCCTCATGCAGGCTGGGCAGTCTGTTGCATTCAGGAAGAGTGAGCAACATCAGCCCTGGCTTGTAAATCCCCTTCTGAGAGTTTTCCTCCATTGAGAGCCATTCCTTAAAGCAGTAGAGATCCTTTACAGCAAGGCAATTCTCTCTACATTATTTTGCAAAAAACAGTGAAATACAGCAGTCAATAGCTTGATAACAATAGCTGCACTTAGCTGGGATAGGCAGGGGTTATGCAGGCTGACAGAAATCCATTAATAGAGTCACACATCTTTAAAGCCAGTCTGTCTGGCTCATAAACCATAAAGGAAACTGTATGAAATGTAAGAGCTTCCTTTAGGAAACAAACAAAACCACATTTTTAATAAAGCGGGGTTATGCTCAAGACACAACTAACATCACAGTCTGTGAGGAGTTCATTCTCATCTTTTCATACAGATTTTTTGATGTTGTCTACTAGTAAACATCAGAGAATCATAGAATGACTTGGGTTGGAAGACACCTCAAAAATAATTTAGTTTCAACCCCCCTGCCATAGGCAGGGACACCTTACACTAGACCAGGTTGCTCCAAGCCCCATCCAACCTGGCCTTGGGTGCTTCCAGGGATGAGGCATCCACAACTTCTCTGGGAAACCTCTTCCAGTGCCTCACCACACTTACAATGAAGAATTCTACATCACACCTAATCCAAACCTACTCTCTTTCAGTTTGAAGACATTCCCCCTTGTCCTGTCATTACATGCTCCTGCAAATAGCCTCTCACATGTCTGAAGTTTGAAATTTTCAGTACATTTTGAAAATCTCACCTGTCTTTTCTAAATTAACATGTCATTTATTAAAAGCAAGAAATAAGCTGCAATTCTTATTTACCTTAAATTAAATATTTGCCTGTATTTTTAATGTCACAGAATCACTCATTCAATTATCTTCTTTTCTCCACAGACAACTTTCTCTTTTTTCTCTGTCAGCTCTCTGCAGTAAAAGCTTTAGAATGCCTGGCAAAAAAGAGACTTGTCTATGTATTACCTACCACATAACAATGTGAAACATCCACTGACAAGAAGTACTTTGGATGTTTAAATGGGCCTTACATGAGAAAGTCTTTGTGAAGAAGGGCAAGGCAGAAATACCTGCTCTAGGGAAGAAAGGGAACGGAAGGCTTGGGAAGGTTTGGGAAGGGAAAGGAAGAAATTTCAGGAAATTTCAGGAAATTTCAGGAAATTTCAGGAAATTTCAGGAAATTTCAGGAAAGGAAATTTCAGGAAAGGAAATTTCAGGAAAGGAAAGGAAATTTCAGGAAAGGAAAGGAAATTTCAGGAAAGGAAATTTCAGGAAAGGAAATTTCAGAAAAGGAAATTTCAGGAAAGGAAAGGAAATTTCAGGAAATTTCAGGAAAGGAAAGGAA